>NW_015505768.1:213824-231066 GCF_001515645.1 Sinocyclocheilus grahami | reverse complement strand
TCTAACATACTACATAAACACTTAAACTGGTCTAACATACACATACACACACACACACACGCATACAGTTGGTATAGGAAAGGGTTAGAGCTTAAACAGTAAAGAAGAAATAAGGAATGAAGTTATGGAAACATTTGCATATTCAGCAGATCTACACCTGAGGGAAACGTCAGATTCTTAGTTCAAACACACCTTTGTAAAAAGGTGCCGATGATACCTGTATCAATTAATAAGACTAAGTTTGATACTTGCAAGTCCCGTCTGTCTGAAAGAGATTCCTGATGCAATCTTAAGGCCCAAGATCTTGCTGAAGTTGGTTGATGAGAAAGAACCAGTTTGAGTCAGAGAATCTTGGTGAAATGGAAAGGTCGAGGCCGAAGCCTGGCACGAGCTTAGGGTTTCCGGGTGAGTTTTTCTCACATCCTCTCAGAATTAAAAACAAACCACTGACTCGGGAGGGTCCCTGGTGTGGGCCTTTAAGGTCGGAGGATTTAAGGTCTAAAGGCCTTAAAGGTCCTTTAAGGTGGGCTTGTCCAATGAGAGATACAGAAATTCCAAGCGGGAGGAGGACATCCTGGCATCCAGTTTATTGGGTGAGGGGACTGTGGCGATTTGTTAATCTAATGAAGAACTGATTTGTTAAATCAAATGAAAAATTGTGTGTTTGATTGGTCCAGACGCTACACATTATTCAAAGCTCATTATTGGAACAAATCAAATTTTTCTTAAAATCTACAATGTCAACAGGTTTGTGTGAGGCAAGATTTATAGGTAGGGCTATTGTGTTACCATGAAAACCATTGTGTTTGAGAGACCTTCAGTAAAATAGTTTCAAAGGTTTGTTGTGTATTTGTTTGTATGTAGTTTGATGAAATAGAGGAATCACATGTGATGTGGAGGTATATATATATGTATATATATATATATAAACCAAACTTCTGCTACTGATGGTGAGAAAATTTCAACTAAACCTCAACCTGAATGGAAAAGTGGGGTCTCTGATTGGATGAACATTTTGAATTGAATGATCCAGAAGACCGCTGAGCACTAACTCTTTCTCTCTCGCCCCATGTGTCCAGTCCCTGGTGCCAGCTCCGTTAACCCTACCGGCTGGAGGATGGAGGACTGAAACAGAGGAAACATTTAGGCACAAAAAGAAACAAAACAGCATGAAGGAAGAGAGAAGTAGAGAAGTGAGCATGGGGCAGTAATGATAGGTCAATGAATGGTGTTTTGGTGAGTTAATTAAAGTTTAATTGAGTGAGCATTATATAAACAAAGTGGAAAAGCAATGTGAAGTGCTCTTCAGATCTGAAGTGCAGAAAAATGCTCCTTTGAGGCTGGAAAGCGAATACCGGTTGCATTGTTTTTTTGTGTTTTTTAGAGCAGATATGTCAAAGCATGCACGTCAAAGCCTGTAACAGGCTTGTCTCGCTTTGAACCTTTATCCTTTAAAATTATTGTCGTATAAGTCATTTGCCTGAGGCAAAGTATGTGTTTTGTTTTGTGTGTGTGTGTGTGTGTGTGTGTGTGTGTACGAATATATATGTGTGTTTGTCTGTGTGATCATGTGAATGTTTCAGATCTGTGTGTTTGGTAGGGGTCAAAATCATTTGCCCCCTGTCAGTTCTATTTAAGTATTTCTGCCATCTCTTAATCCCTGGTGGTGTGTGTGTGTATGCCTGTGTGTGTGTGGGGATGCATGTGTGTGTGTGTGTGTGTGTGGATGCATGTGTTGAATAGCACAGATGATTTGTTTACTGACAGACACCAACCTGTTTGTATGCCCGTCAGAGTGCGTTTGTCAGGAAAAGCAAATCTACTGATCTAATCTTCTTCAAACCAGCCGTCCCCACAAACACGTGTGCGAGTCATATGTAAACATAAGTGAATGGTGTAACATCTTCACATACAGCTTTATTCAGACAGTCGAACCAATGATGAACACAGAATTCTTTCATACACACTCTCCCAATCACAAGCTTGTATGTATATCTTGCACTAATGCACAAAAGCATATTTGTGACTCTGGACCACAAAACCATCATAAGCCAATCAAACCATTTATACATCATCTGAAAGCTGAATAAATAAGCTTTCCATTGTTATATGGTTTGTTAGGATAGGACAATATTTGGCAGAGATACAACTATTTGAAAATCTGGAATCTGAGGGTGCAAAAAAATCTAAATACTGAGAAAATCACCTTTAAAGTTGTCCAAATGAAGTTCCTAGTAATGCATATTACTAATCAAAAATTAAGTTTTGATATATTTATGGTAATACATTTGCAAAATATCTTCATGGAACATGATCTTTACTTAATATCCTAATGATTTTTAAAATAAAAGAAAAATCGATAATTTTGACCCATAAAATGTTTCTTTGGCTATTGCTACAAATATACCCCAGTGACTTAAGACTGGTTTTGTGGTCCAGGGTCACATATGTGTTTAATAATGATTGAGGAGTTTTTCTGTCTGCAGCCATGTCAGAATTTTTTTAAGCGCATAGCATGTTAGACAGAGACGTTAGCACTGTTTTCTCTTAAATATTTGTACATTTATATTTATGCATTTGGCGGGAGCTTTTATCAAAAGTGACTTACAATGCATTCAAGGTAAACATTTTATCAGTTCATGCATGATTCAAATGTTCGCATTGCTAGTGCCGGGCTTTATGGTTTGTGTTACATGAATGCTTCTTAAACTCATCAACATAAATATATTGTGTATCATCAACAGCATATCATCAGCAATGTCAACTACTCAATGGAATGCAAAGATAAAAGCAAGGCCGATCTAAAATGTGTAGCCAATCATAGTGCAGTTGTTTTTGACCAATAAATGACCAACTTAGACAAATTTGTTTGGTTCATTTACGTTATGTAGTAGCTTCTGAGCTCTGTAACTTTAAAGGGATAGTTGACCCAAAAATTAAAGTTCTGTCACGGTTTCTTCTGTGGAATATAAAAGAAGATCATTAGAAAAATGTCTTTCCCATACAATAGCAGAAATTATTGGTAACCACAATGGATTTGTTACCAATATTCTTTAAATGATCTTTTTAGTAAATTACAGAATTTTCATTTTTGGGTGAACTATCCCTTTAAATATGAATTGTGAATATAGTCTTCTATAAAAGTGTACAAGTCTTTCAGAAGTATTCTCAGGGGCATAAACTTTATTATAAGTATGTATTAAAGGAATGACTCATTCACTCACAAATTCAGGTTTACTTAAAACTCTCATTTGTAAAGCTTCATTGGAAACTGATTTGTGAAGCTCATAGAGACTCACTGACAAATCTTTGTTTGGAAAATAGTCAAATGAAAGATTAAGGAAGGTAAAATGCAAGCCAGTCCTTTGTAGCTCTTTGATTCTGTCTCCTAAAGTCAAGACATGAACTCAAACGTCTTATTTCTTTCTTAAATCCGATGATCCAATCAATTTCCAATGGACAAAATCAAGTCCCGGCCTTCGTTTTTTCTTGTTCAAGAAGCCATTTCACTCAGATATACATCACAAAAGGGAATAACAGACGATTACAACTTCCATTTCATTCCGACTTCTGTCCTCATAATATGGAACATTTCTCCTGTCAACTCTTAATAGAGCCAAAACATGTTATGATTCCCAGTCAGTCTTGGGTCCACACAGGGGTCAGTTAGTCAAAAGACAGTCCCATCATCACATGAACGTTAGCTCTATTTACACTTCTCGCCACAACCCCTTCGGGAGGATTATGTGGATCAGATGGAACTTTTTCCTATAAATCCATCTGAGGGGATGAGTTTATTCTACTAATGCTGGCTTTCAGAAGATCAGCTGATGATGCTCCTTTCCACAACAGAGACTAAACCGCTGGCACATGGACAGCAATTCAGCAAAATAATTTATTGAATGAGGGAAAAAGAGGCTTCAAATATACCACACAAATTCATTGAAGAAATTGGTTAAGAGAAGGTCACTGTGTCTCTTGCCCCGACAGAATGTTGTTTAGGGCCTGAGTGGATGTTGTGTAACCCTGGAGATACACCAGATTTCTCTCCTGAGCTCAATTCACTTATTCTCATGGTCACTTATTCTCAGGTTATTGGTCAATAAGAGAGGGAAAATGGTGGAGAGCTGTCCGTGGTGCTGAACAGAAGGACATATAGTAATAGAAAGCTCTTTATGGTTCTGAACAGAAAACTGCTGAATTCAAGGGGCTGCTGTCCATGGTTTTGAAACTGGGACACTGGCTGCACAGTGGGAGGTGCACATACAAGGTTGCAAATTACAAGGGTGTTCCATTATCACCCTCTACGTTGCCCACTAGTGGTCATTTTTATTATACAACTGTAGCCCTGCTGTGGAGAAATATGTTATGGGGAAACCACAGTGTTGTGGTTGTTGTGAAACTGAGCTTTCTGACTGTAAACATGAAGCCACAGCTGACCTCCATTATATGGTTCACTCAAAATAAATGAATAAATAAAATAAAAAATAACAAATAACAAAATACAATAAAATAAAATTATCTCATATACTCACACTAACGTCATTCCAAACCCATATGACTTTCTTTCTCCTGTGGAACACAAGAGATTATATTTTTAACTGTTTTTCAATGTTCAATTTATTTATAAAGCACTTTAAAACAACCTTAGTTTACCAAAGTGCTGCACACAGTTACATTGACCCAATCACACAATAGAATAAACACGTCATTAGAAAACCACAGTCACAAAACATTGAAAGCATGGGAAAAAATATAAGTTTTTTAAAGACTTTTAAACTCAAACACCGAAGAAGCTATTCTGATGGATAATGGCAAATTGTTCCATAGCTTGGGGCCAGCAACAGCAAAGGCTCTGTCACCCCTATATTTCAATCTAGCTCTGGGAACCAAAAGCAGATGCTTAGTCTGTGATCTGAGTGATCTAGCTGGATTGTGTACAATTGTTTTTGTTTGTTTTTGTACAATTTGTTTTTGAACTGTTCCAACATTTGACCTCACTGACTTTTGCTGTATTGAAATAAGAAGGGTTAAACAGGTCTGTAATTACATTTTTGGGTGAACTAACCCTTCAGTAGTCACTATCTTGAACATTAGACAAGTAAGATCAGTGTTGCATTGGCTGAAAACACTTAATTGAAACTCAAGCTGGAAATTAAAAACCATTGTCATGTCTGGGCAGCTGTATAAAGAATGGGTGTCGTGCCAGGACAGCATCCTCATCCTCACTAGACATCTTTGGTTTTCTTGTTTTTAGATGCACCTCACATTGTTCACTGCAGTCTGTCAGGCAGGTGGTGCACCTGTGTAATCTGTTATACATGCAATTACAGCGCCACATGGATTCATAACAATGCTGTGACAATTTTTGATTTGGTTTGAGAGGGGATGCTTTCTTTTCTTTAAAAGCACTGTTCCCTCGCACAGTCCAGTCCTGTCTTTGTAAGTGTACCTTTGAGAAAATGGGGTGGTTGATTTCCTGCTGTTACCTTTCAAAAGCTTTATGATTAAAGCTGAAAATCAAGAATGAAGATCTTGCTCTTGAATCCAACGCAAGGAAAGTAATGCTTATGGTTTTAGGAACAGATTAGGAAGAAAGAAAGAAAGAAAGAAAGAGATAGATAGATAGATAGATAGATAGATAGATAGATAGATAGATAGATAGATAGATAGATAGATGGATGGATGGATGGGCGGACGGACAGATAGATAGATAGATGATAGATAATTGGTTCTTTCAGAAGGTTCACAAACGGATCCAGTGTTGGGGGTAATGCATTACAAGTAACACGAGTAACATAATCACATTACTTTTTTCAAGTAACTAATGTCATGCATTACTTTTTTAATTTACAAGAAAATATCTGAGTTACTTTTTCAACTAAGTAACGCCAGTTACTTTGTTTCTCATGTATTGACTAACAGTTCTCCTGTCCTCATGTTGAGAGAAATCAGGAGTGAGTGCAGAGGCGTTGAGTACACTGTGAGAACATGTTACTGTAGTTCTAGACTAAATGTCAACATGTATTTACTCATCTCACTCACACAAAAACGGATTCAGTATTCAAAATGAATACAAACAGTCAAATGCAAACTCATGACACAAACATGTTAAATAACACAAATATCCTTTATGTATTTAATTTCATTTTATTAACCAGTATCTTTGCTGCTAACCTTCAGTGATCAACCATACTAATAAGCAAAAATTACTTTAGATAAACATTACATTAGTTTTTTTTTTGTTTGTTTGTTTTTTTGTTTCTGAAGAGAAAAATGAGGCCAAGGCAGATGAGAAAAAGTAACGTATCACATTACTTTCCATAAAAAGTAATTAAGGGGGTCATATGACATTGCTAAAAAAGAACATTATTTTGTGTATTTGGTGCAATGAAATGTGTTTATGCGGTTTAAGGTAAAAAAAAAACATTATTTTCCACATACTGTACATTATTGTTTCTTCTCTATCCCCCGCCTTTCTGAAACGATTTTTACAAAGCTCATCGGTCTGAAAGGCGAGGTATGCCTTTTTTAATTTACAAGAAAATATCTGAGTTACTTTTTCAACTAAGTAACGCCAGTTACTTTGTTTCTCATGTATTGACTAACAGTTCTCCTGTCCTCATGTTGAGAGAAATCAGGAGTGAGTGCAGAGGCGTTGAGTACACTGTGAGAACATGTTACTGTAGTTCTAGACTAAATGTCAACATGTATTTACTCATCTCACTCACACAAAAACGGATTCAGTATTCAAAATGAATACAAACAGTCAAATGCAAACTCATGACACAAACATGTTAAATAACACAAATATCCTTTATGTATTTAATTTCATTTTATTAACCAGTATCTTTGCTGCTAACCTTCAGTGATCAACCATACTAATAAGCAAAAATTACTTTAGATAAACATTACATTAGTTTTTTTTTTGTTTGTTTGTTTTTTTGTTTCTGAAGAGAAAAATGAGGCCAAGGCAGATGAGAAAAAGTAACGTATCACATTACTTTCCATAAAAAGTAATTAAGGGGGTCATATGACATTGCTAAAAAAGAACATTATTTTGTGTATTTGGTGCAATGAAATGTGTTTATGCGGTTTAAGGTAAAAAAAAAACATTATTTTCCACATACTGTACATTATTGTTTCTTCTCTATCCCCCGCCTTTCTGAAACGATTTTTACAAAGCTCATCGGTCTGAAAGGCGAGGTATGCTCTGGTTGGCCAGCTATCCAGTGCGTTGTGATTGGCCGAATACCTCAAGCGTGTGACGAAAATGTTACGCCCCTACCATACTGTGATGCCTTGTCCCAAAAACTCGCGTTTTGAGCAGGCTGTGAGGCAGAACAGACGGCATTGTAGGCTACTCTCCCAGGTTCAGGAAAGATTCCTCCGTAAAATGCATTGCACACACACAAATATTTGGTTTGAACTATTCTGGAACAGTGTTGTAAATACAACTTAACCACTGATTTCTAGTTGTGCCCTCTTTTGGAAGGCCAAACAAAGTAGTTTCGCTTTCACGACGAAACACACAGCGTCTCCACAACATGGCGGCGGCTGCAACAACAATACTACAGCGAGAATCAAATTTACACCTTCTTTCTTTATGTGAACATTTGGGCGGTGTTATGCAAATCTTCCCACACAGTGATGTAGACATGTGAGGGCATGTTTAAACGAGGCGTTTTAGGGGGGTGCGGATGAGTCTTAACTTTTATAAAGAATATCTCTTTGGGTTTGAGACTTTAGTCTTTGCAACTTTAGGGATCTTATCTATTCACGAACAGCTTGTAACACTCCAAAGAGAAAGGAAAACTTGAAATCGCATCATATGACCCCTTTAAGTAACGTAATTAGTTACTTTTTTGGGGAAGTAACGCAATATTGTAAATTTCCCCATCACTGAACGAAACGATAAAAAAGATTCTATGAGTAATATATACTCATATATATTTGTACTATACATATTTCAACACAGTTATAGGGTGTTTTATTATATCTAGCAAATGGATAGACAGGAAATATATGATGGATAGGGCTTTCACATATGTAGTGTTGAAAAGTCTGATTCATTATAGTGTATCATTATAGGTGGTTGACATAAATTAACATATTTAAAAAAAAGATTCACATATTTGACTTTGATTTTTGACTGAGTTATGTAAATTAGAATGTTTTTTGTTATATTTAGTATAAGATGGATGGATAGATTGATTAATGGACAGACAGACAGACAGACAGACAGACAGACAGATAGATAGATAGATAGATAGATAGATAGATAGATAGATAGATAGATAGATAGATAGATAGATAGATAGATAGATAGATAGATAGATAGATAGATAGGTAGGTAGGTAGGTAGGTAACAGAAAAGGCGCCAGTGCCCTTAAGCAAGTACCTAGGTTGCTTGAGGGGGACTGTCCTCATGATAAAAGTGTCTTCTAAATGACAGGCACGTATGCACAGCTGTCTTTGTGTGTATGTGCCAAAACAAATTAAATTCAGGTGTGTGATAAAGCTTTGATCCTCAGGAGTGATTGATTTAGCTTTGAATACAGTGATTCTGAACCCTGAAAAACACATTTATCTTGATTCAGTGAGGCTCTGCTTTCTGTATGGTTTCTTCTGAGAAGTTTGAACCTTTTGTTTCGAATCAGGGTGGTTTTGTTGAGACTTTTTCAAAGCTCATGCTATGAATATAACATCAATATGGACAAAGATCTAACAATCTCCCAATAAATTATGCAGAGCATTTTTTTTGGCAAGTCCTACGTTCTAGCAGCGTAGCCAATGTCTTGTGTTCAAAAGAAGACAGACAGTTTTTGTGTCTGTTTGTCAACGTGCTTTTATACCCGTGTGTGTGAGAGTGTATGAAAGACAGTCTGGGGATGTGTTTATATGATTTGGAGGTGTTGTGTCTCTAAGCCGTTGTTAGGGCTTTGCTCGGGAAATAATAAGACGCGTTTTGCAGGACAAGGTGAAAGCTTCAAGGCAAATGAAAACACGGTTGAAGGGTCAAATCAGTCTTGGCAGAGTTTAAGTGCAGTTGCGCTGACTGCTGTCAGAGGCTGTGGCAGAACTTAAACAAAATCCAGAACCCCTTTAGTTTTATAGACATTTTATTCATGACCTCAGAGTGTAATTTACTGATAGAGGTTCACGATCACAGCAGCCCCGAGGGCACCCTACTGCCGTCTGTACTGTCACTGCATGCAAAGGACCCCACTAGAGCTTTTCTCTTATAGTTTTTGATCTCGCCTCTCCAATTTACCCTCCCATCTCTCTATCTCACTCTCTCACTTTCTGACTCTCCATTGCTCTCTTTTCCCCACTCTCTCTCTCTCTTAACTGTCTGGTGTGTTTTCAGGTCTTCGCCCCGAGGCAGCTGTTCAAATCAGATTATGGTAGAATAGTTGTGATAATCTGCTCAGATCTTCGGAGACAGGACACATAAGGACCAACTGGACCCCTTAATAAGCTCTTCAGCTGATGGAGACATTATGATGCATAGCATAACGACTAAATGACATGCACAGGTACATATGCTGAAATTGTTATCCTAACTATCGGGATGGCAGTGCCCGGTAGGTACATCAGGTTCTCTCTCTCTTACGCTTTGCCAATTTGATGCCTTTGTGCTGCTTAACCACTAAATGTGTTTCAGTCCACTCGCATTACAAAAATACTCTCATTTCCAACTTGAAAGTGCACTCTATGGGTTAGGCATAAAGAAAGAGTTTGTCATACAGAATTAGCCTTCAAAACAAAACAATGCAGTTTCTGCTGATGATTGACAGCTGTCGTTTTGGATCAGTAATAGAGACGAATCAAGGGCTTTTGGAAATAGTGTCTTGTCACTGGATCCCCAGGAGACAGAGAGTATACACACACACACACACATACACCTAGGTTTTAACACAGTATTTACAGGTCACAGTGTATCTGTAATTTGAGATTTCAATATAGATTACAGCAAAATCACAGACAATATTCTGTAAAGGCTAGTTTACACTGCACTGACAAACATCAACAGGATTAACACCAACTAAAAATAGCAATGGTACAAATTTAACTATTCAGTAGCATGGCAGTTTTTAGCTGTTTTTTTTTTTTTTTTAAAGTTTTCAAAGTGTAGTTTTTCCAGTAACAAGCTAGTGTTTCCAACGTTACATAACTGTTTGTGTGAACTGAGGGAATAATCAAACACGCTCATCTAAACGGTAATTTCTCTGCAGCATCGGTAGGTCTGATTAATTGTAGTGAATCAGTAGTGAATACTTCAGGAGATAAAAAAATAATAAAATGAAATGTTGAATTATATAATTGGATGGCTGTTAGACTTAACAAATTTTTATTTATAAACATATTGTCCCCTTAAGTAAATTCAATCTAGTTCTACTTTTTGTCTGTGGCATGTAGTATAGTATTCCTGAAAGATGTTTAATAGCATGAATTTTGAGAAGCAAAGTTGTGGAAATGCATTCTAAAGTCTGGGGTCAGTAAAATTTAAAAATATATATTCTTTTATTCAGCAAGGAAGCATTAAACTGACTAAACTGAAAAGTGACAGCCTAGACACTTAAAAATATATATAAAGCAGCACAACTGTTTTCAACATTGATAATAACAAAGTCCTTCTAACTCATTTTGTTAGATTTGACTGAATTCATATTTTTTTTGCTTCACAAGTAAATTAATCTTGTTTTAGAGATGTTTTACTAGAAAACAAGGCAAAAATACTCATTAAGAACATTCTTTTTGCAGTGTGTTTGTTGTTATAGAGTGCATCAGCCTAAACACACACACACACACTTCAACTGTAAGACAACATTTAGTGTACCTGTCACAGTATATGCAGTATAAGCTTTGAAACATTACTATTCATGATATACAATTCATGACATACAAAACATACTGCACCACATATAAACACACACACACACACACACATACACAATCTTAGACTGTTAGACAGCATTTGCTGGTCACAGTCTATCAGCGTTTCAAGCGTTCAGAAATTACAGTATATGACCACTACAGACAGACCCGCACACACACATAGGCCTACACATACCGTAACATTTCACTGAGCTTCATAATATATCCTGACACTTGCCAACAGCAAACCTCTTATCAGTTGTTTAGATTTGGAGTGTTGCTGCAATATCTTCCGACCTGCTTATTTTAATCTTGCCAAAGGGTACGTCAGAATCATCACAGACCCGTTCTTCCTGGGTTTTTCTTTTTTTCTTTTTTGCTGCGTTGTCATGGTGATATGATTATTGCCTACCAACAGGAGAAGAACAGGATGCCGTGTTCTCTCTCTGTACAGTTTGAGCTGTGAGAGAGACTCCTATTATATCTCGCTGTAGAGATGATGAGGTGGCTCAAAGTGGAATGCATTTAATTATTTGAATGATTTGCTGCATTATATCAAGGATGTTTTCATTTGTATTTCTCCGTTCAGACGGAAAGGATCCAGAATGAGGCTAAAGCTCATGCGATCAGTCATTTGGGTGGAGTGTGCCACATACAAGAAGAGTGACATGCGTACGATGCGACGACCCTGCCTGCCATCTCTCTCCTCACTTTCTCTCCGATTCAGTCACCTTTCCGCAACCCCTCATTCTTTATCCTGCTTTTCAATTTTTATTGTCCCCCTTTTTCCTCTGCTCCTCCCGTCTTTGGCCCCAGTTGCCCCCGGCAACAGCAGCAGCGGGGTGTGCACACTTGGGTGTGTGTCGCGCAGTTATACCGTGAACGCGCCACACACATGGAGTTCAGGTATATAGAGGCTCATTCATCAAGGTGTCAGTGGTGTTTCTGTGGTAAATTAGCCATGTCTCCTCTCTACTCTGGATTCCCTCTTATAAACCAGCCTTCAGGGAAACCATCCCTCTCTGCCTCAACCTCTCCTTCTTCTCTCGCTTGGATGGGGGGGATGCTGGGTAGGGGGGTGGGGGTCACTGAGAGAAAGAGGAACAGAGATTATTGGGTTTGTACTTAGTTTTCCTCACTTGATCGGATACATTAATGCTGCGTTGTGGCTTTCTGCTCTCTGAGTCGTTCAGCCAGACCTCAGTAGAAAAGCCACAACCTGCTCCAACATTCAGAGCTCTTACAAGCATCTTTACCCCTTTAATTAAAATCACTTGCGTACGGCCCAATAAGAGAAAACAATAGCATCATATCACTGGTTGAGTTTGTTTGTAAACTGGCTTTCTTTATAAAAATGAGTCTACATACTTTAGACCAGATATTAGATTAGACTGCACAAACCCACAAACATTCATGCAATACAAATAGTTTCAAAGCTTCAAAGTGTTAAACAGGAAAATAACAGAATCAATGATGAAAATATTTGTTTTCTTTTTTTATTTATTATACAATTAACAAAAGCAAAAAAGGCCTCTAACACTAGCTTGCTCTATTCTTTTTCTATTCTATCTGTTTTTTTATTTATTTATTATATAATTAAAAAAACCTTGCTACATGTACTGCGTTAAGCTATACTGAGACTTCTTATAGCACTTGCATATCATTGCTCTCTTGTTGATTTTGATTGGTTCCATTGTCCTCATTTGTAAAAATCGCTTTGGATAAAAGTGTCTGCTAAATCAATAAATGTAAATGCAAATGATGAAAACTTTACCAAATATGAGAATATTTCTGCTGTAAAGCAGCTCTAAGAGACAGTAGTGTCATTATTCTGCTCAATTCATTTCAGTGTTGGTTCAGTTCAGTTAAATAATGGTGTAGTTCATCAATTATGACCAAGTTTAATTTAGCTACTGTATAAGCAGCTCTGTTGAAGACAATAGTGTCATTATTTAGCTCAATTCAGTTGTGCTGATTCAATTCAGTTTAATAACCATGTCAATGTTAAATATTGATTATATTACTGAATATTAAGTGTCTTTTAAAACCCAACTAAGCACACCAAAGGTGACAATGGAAAGGAACTCAAACTTCATTAGGTGACAGAAATGGAGAAACTAGCTTCAGTCGGGGCCTGAAATAAAACATGTCCCACATCATTTTGTGCTACATATGTAGCAATCAAATTTAGACATTTAGTCTGGTGAATGATAAAACTACATTAACACGAGTTATGACATAGAAACCGTATAGCAGTGCCCTGGCAACCACCCAGTATCATGACGGTGCGCTTTTTGACACTGTTAAAAAAAAAAAAGATGCATGGCCCGTTTTTCTGTGTTCAAGGCAACTGATCTGTTTCTGAAGAAAAACCCTTAGTTTGCAGGTATGAATTGATTTTACAAGAAACTCTTAAGACTTTTGTAAGTTAATGAGACCTGTGAGTGTGTGTTTAAGCAGCTTTAATTCCCTGTGGGAAAATCCATCAGCTGAGGGAGAAAGCCAACAGCAGCAAACACAGCCAAACCACTCTGAATCTCTCAAGTCATGAATGACACTGAAATGTCCTTCAGTTGTTTCAAGGTTTTCAGACGATACATTATGGTAGTTTTGAATGGCATTCTTAGATTTTCTATTTTCAATCATTTAATTAAAATATTGTACATATAATATAGAGGAGAGTGGGGTGAGAATGATGCACCAGTACTTACTGTATATTGTTCTTCAGTGAGAAATAAGAGGTAACGCTTAAATTGTAAATGAAGGATGTCTCTGATCAGCTGAAATCATAAGGAAGCAAGAGGTGTAAAAAATACAGAGAAATTGTACATAAGGTAAAGTATGGGTATTATGTAACTTTTTCTCAATTACAAGTACCTAGCTAAAACACACTTTAGTGAAAGTAGACAAGGTACCACATTTAATTCCACTCACAGATTTAAAAGTTCTTAGATTAGAAATAGACTAATGAAATTGATCAGACAGAGGGGATTTTCTCATTAAAGTAACTTTGATATACAAACTTTGTAAAGTAGACTCTTTAATCACAATTTGTCCTGACTGTGTAGAGCTTTAGAACACATTATGTTTAACTGAAACCAATATACTGAAATTTTTAAGCTTTAAATTCATCTTTTTTTTTTTTTTTTGGTAATTTATAAGGTTGAATTCATTAAGAGATGAGAGATGGAGATAATTAAAAGTCTAGATTTCAGTGACTTGTGAGGTGTTTCTTCATAAGGACCAGTGACCTGTTATAGTTGTTGCCAACTACATTTTCAACTAAAATGGATTTTAATGGACTTTTTAAGTCAAATCTGGAAGTGCTTTTGAAGTGACTTTTATTTTAAGAGGCTTAAGTCTTCATTAAGTCATATACTTTATAGACAGGGGTTTAAAGTCCTTTATTAATTGTTCATTACTAAGACTTAATTATTCATACTCTTATTCATTTATGCTTCCAAGGCAAAAATCACACTTTTTACGCCCATTCAAATCGCATTCATTCTTTCAAAGTATATTAAATAAATATATAACATGAAAATATGACTTCTTAAAAATGTGTTGCAATGATACAACTTTCCCTATATTAGTGGTAGACGCAGGATTTTTAAGGATGAGAATGAAAATTCTGTCATCATTTACTTACCCTGACTTCCCAATCTGTTTGACTTACTTTCTTCTGTGGAACATAATAAAAGACCAAAATTTCAACATTTTACCATGTTTACCAACACTTCAAAATATTAGCGTTTGTGTTCTGTAGAAAAAAAGAATGCCAAGCAGGTTTGGAATGATATGAGGGTGAGTAAATTATGACAGAATTGTACATTTTGAGTAAACTATCTCTTTAACTGGTGACAGAACTTACTCTACTCTCCAATAAAAAGGATGTGGAGATGAGAAGAGAGCATGGTTTTTCTTTCTGTCTGTAATGATGTTGAAGTACGAGACCTGAAGCTCGGTGCTCCCCCTCACCCCTGGATACAGGTTAGGGTGGATGAAAAAGGAGACTTTTACCAGAGTCGTCAGCAGGACGAAACACGTGCCACAGGTGGGTGCATAGTAATAACTCAACAGTTGCTGATTACAATTTCTTCACATTCTTCTCGGTTTGAGCTTCGGAGGCATTCAATTGTTTATGCAGCCAGCCATGATGAAGATCCCCTGCCGGGCTTAAAATTACAAATTTAATGTCATTCGCAAGTTCTTAATGCAGACACAACCTACAAAAACACCAAGTAATCAGCAAATGTATTACCATGTACATTAAGATAGATAGATAGATAGATAGACAGATAGATAGATAGATAGATAGATAGATAGATAGATAGATAGATAGATAGATAGATAGATACAGGCAGACAGACAGATAGATAGATAGATAGATAGATAGATAGATAGATAGATAGATAGATAGATAGATAGATAGATATATAGATAGATAGATAGATAGATAGATAGCCCTCTGTTCTTTTGTTTCAGTGTCAAATCCAGCTGAACGCATTTCAGTATTAATATTTGAACGCTTTGGACCATGTGGACGGACAGCACATTTTATTTATGAGAAGCATTTATATTGATCTTTTAATGTCTGTGTTATGGGTTCAAATAGTGAAGATTTTGTTTGTATTCAGTACATGTGACAGAAAGAAAATGGAAAAACTAAACATCACTATTCACCCCACTGAAAGAACATACAGATTTCATTCTGTGTGTGAGAGAGTGTGAATGTGTGTGCGAGTGTTGAGTAAGTCTGTTCATGCACTTATGTGTATAGGTGTGTTTGTGGTTTCCATGCAATCTGCATGTCATTGTGTGTGTGTGTGTGTGTGTGTGTGTGTGTGTGTGTGCACTGTTTTCCCCAGCATGCAGGGTGTACAGCTCTCCCTGAGGACAGATCTTAGAGTGAGCGAGCAAGTAAAAACCAGGCTTAGAGGAGATCCAGGGGAGAGAGGGGGATTTCTGACAACTCAAGCCCAGTGGGGAGTGAGGGAGCTGGGCTAAAAGAGCAGAAAGAGGGTGTGCGAATGTTGAGTAAGTCTGTTCATGCACTTATGTGTATAGGTGTGTTTGTGGTTTCCATGCAATCTGCATGTCATTGTGTGTGTGTGTGTGTGTGTGTGTGTGTGTGTGTGTGTGTGTGTGCACTGTTTTCCCCAGCATGCAGGGTGTACAGCTCTCCCTGAGGACAGATCTTAGAGTGAGCGAGCAAGTAAAAACCAGGCTTAGAGGAGATCCAGGGGAGAGAGGGGGATTTCTGACAACTCAAGCCCAGTGGGGAGTGAGGGAGCTGGGCTAAAAGAGCAGAAAGAGGGAGGGTGGGTATCTGGATCTCCGCTTTACTGATGTATAGACCAGCAGTGCAAAGATAGATGTCAGATAGGAAAGAAAGAGAAATAAAAAGGGGGGATGAGACAGAGGCGAGGGAGTGAGAATAGACATTATTACTTTCTTGATACAGCTCTCTTTTTTTAATGCTTTCTCTCACACATAGCCGCCTCCTCCAACACCACATTCAACATATGTAGAGGGGGAGAAGAATACGGAAGGTAGATGTTTTAAGCAGCATTTATGAAACGCTGATTCATTGTAATTGCGGAGCAGAATTCAAGACCTGAGCAAAATTAAGGGATTACAAGCACACACACATATTCACTCTGTCCATGTAAGGACATATCATAGTCTTTTAATTTATTGATTTTTTTAAGCTAATTATAACGACTAACCCAATATAACCCAAACCCTTACCTGATCCTAAAACAAAATGTTGTATCTTCAGAATATATATATATATATTTCTGAATATATATATATATATTTGATTCATTAATTATTGTTGTTGTTTTTTTCAGTTGAGGACAACCACAGATTTAGTCCATATATATTTGATTCATTAATTATTGTTTTCTTTTTTTTCAGTTGAGGACAACCACAGATTTAGTCCATTTAGGGACAATTTTGTTGTTAAATAAATCTCACTATTATTTCTATTATTGTGGGGACTTTGATTGGATTTTATTGTTTTTATTAGCTAATGAAATTTTCGATCCCCTAAACAACTCACAGAAACCTTTCTGTTTCGATTTTTGTTATTTTTTCAGCATGCTTAAACCGCTTTTCTTGCTGGGACCATTGACTGGTACCCCAATGTAGATGGTTGTGGGGAAGGTATGACAGAGAGAGAGATGATGAACATTTTTTAAAAACTATCATTAACTTCCATTGAGTCAGTGTTGCATCAGTGTGACCACACAATCAAAATTCTCTTCTGCTGGCCATGTGTGTGTGTGTGTGTGTGTATGTGTGTGTGAGAGAGAGAGAGAGAGAGAGAGAGAGAGAGAGAGAGAGAGAGAGAGAG
>NW_015505768.1:209204-213619 GCF_001515645.1 Sinocyclocheilus grahami | reverse complement strand
GTGTTAGCACACACACAAAATTCTCTCCTTCTGTCGAGGTGTGTGTGTGTGTGTGTGTGTGTGTGAGAGAGAGAGAGAGAGAGAGAGAGAGAGAGAGAGAGAGAGAGAGCAAATATCCACCTACACACACACACCAGCAAATCTAAAAAGAGGGGTGAGTGAATGATTAATATAAAAGGGCAGTTGTTGCTACACATATTGTGAACAAATGGAGTCAATGCAATTCTCAGACATATCTGATGATGTTTGCTGAATTCAGAATGAACTTGATTTGATGATGTTTATGATTGAGAACACTGACTCACAGCTACAAACACAGGCTCATTTTTATCACTTTTTAGCAGCACTAATAAGCAAATTAGACATTGTCAGTTTAACACTTGAAGCAGGGAGAATAGTATAAAAAGAAATGTTTCTGACTTTGTTATTTTAATAACTGCACTTCATTTGGATAAGATACAAACAATATGTTCAACTGAACCATGCTGCTTGGAAGGCACAAAAAATGTAAATACCCATTGAGACTAGATCTGTGCCGCGGTCTGCTAATTGACGACTGCTAGCTTTTGTACAGAGAATGTTCTGATGTATTATGCAGGGTGGTGATTTCATCAAAATCAATCGGAGGGTATAACAAATGAATGACAGGCTGTAGTCCCTTTAAGGTAAATCAGTTTGCTGAGCAGACATCTTGGCAATGTCCCCCAGACAGCTATTTCTTTATCTAGGCAATAGGCATGCAGGTACAGATCTAATTGAATGGGGGAAAACAGAAATCTCGGCAACTGTTTGTCAAGATTACTTTTCAATAACGTCAAATCAACAATCGTAATTCAAACATTTTGCTTCTTTAGTTCAAATCACACTAAAGAGTAAAAAGTGCCATTGCAGTTTCTCCCATTCATTTCACCATGAGTGTTCTGTCTTTTCCTCTTACTATTGTCTTGTGACTCCCACAGGGCAATGGCATTCTCGTCAAGTCACATGAGAGTTCAGCTCTGGGCTTTGCTGTGACCCCTGCTGCAGTTTACTGTTAAATCACATTTACCATTACCAGACAACAGACATAAACTAACAGGCGCCCAATGAGATTTCGTCCATCGACACAGTACTGCTACCAACCAAACAGAAGCAGAAAAACAATAATACATACAGTATTATAAATAATACAACAATAATCCATAATACATTACTTTCGGACTCACCTACAAATTCACCTTCAGCCAAATCCTCCTAAAATGAGAGTTTAGGTGAGAAAGGCCTTTCTCCCTTTGGCTATAGAATATCTTTGAGAAATAAAAATATATATATATTTACACTATCGTTCAAACTTTTGGCGTCAGTATACTTTTTTTATTTTTTATTAATACTTTCATTCAGTGAGGATGCATTAAATTGATCAAAAGTGGCAGTAAAGTCATTTATAATGTTACAAAAGATTTCTATTTTAAGTAAATGCTATTTTCAAAATTGATAAAGCACAAAGTCAGCATACTGGAGTGGTTTCTGAAGGATCATGTGACACTGAAGACTGGAGTAATGGCTGCTGAAAATTCAGATTTGCATCACATGAATAAATTACAGTTTAAAATATATTAAAATAGGAAACCAGTTATTTCAAATTATAATAATATTATTGTTTTACTTTTGATCAAATAAATAATGCCTGGGTGAGCATAAGTGGCCTCTTTCAAAAACATTACAAGATCTAATCGACCCCAACATTTTGAGCGGTAGTGTATATAAAAGTTTCAGTGTTTATTTTGGTATTTTAATAGTTTTTTTTGTGTTGGTGGTGCTTGTATTTAGCTGTTGCACAAATTCAGTCATTAGAAAAGTAAACAAAGCTTTTTTCTTGGAACTTGGCATGTGCACAGGTTTGGTAAGATCAGTGGTTGGTTCAGGGTTTAGTTTGATAATGAATTGTTTTGGCAGTTGTATGATTACAACACCTGCTGGTCTCAATGTTCTCCTACAGAGAGACACTTTGTAAATCTTTAGTACTGAGTTTTAAAAGATCCGGCCGCCGCAGGGAGCCTTCTAAGGGTTAACAAAAGAAAGTCGTAGCGAGAGAGAGAGTCTTTAGTTTTGATCTCTTGCCCCGTAGAGACATGTGGAATTGTGGGATAGCTACAGCCTCTTTCCCACATTTGTATCTCCATGGTAACGCCCCATGGGGAGGTGGAAGGGTGGAGGTGAGTTAATCTCTAAGTCGATACCAAAGAATGTTCAACTCTAACTAAACTCTGAGAGTGGGGAGAGTTAATCTATTCTCTCTTCCTACTCGATGAGGTGTGTGTGTGTGTGTGTGTGTGTGTTTGGTTATAGTATTTTGCTGGTTACATGGTGTCGTCTTCTGCCTGTTGATCTTCCATGAATCTTCAAGAAATAATTCAATATATATTTGGGAGGTAATTAATTATTTAAAGGGGATATTTATATTTGTTGCATTGAATTATTCGGCCTGTATATTCCCTGTGTCAGTTGAGCATTTTTCAAGTATCTGTACTATTATTTTGAAGACTTTAACTTATACTTGACTATATACCAAAGTATAATATCTTACTTTTTACTCCACTACATTTTAGAGAAACATGCTGTTCCTTGTTATTTTGAATTGAAGAAACCGAGACCCGCTCCGGGATGGAAAAGCAATCTATCTGATTCTTTTGAGCTGATTCTTTTCAATGAAACTCTTGAATTGGTTAACAGAGTGCATTGAATAATTCATTCTCGAATTGGACTGATCCAATTGCAACTTTTCTTTAGTCAACAACTAATTCATTGATCCGGTCGGAGCATTCAGGTTACTACTCACTGAATTTGTCTTGTCTGACTCAAAATCAGCCAAGAACCGAGAATATTATGGTCCTAAAAGCTTAAGTGTGTAGAGGACTTGACTGATGGCATGAAAAATTACTTATTCCATGTAATCCCCAAAGGTTATAGCTTGTACTAAAAAGGTGCTATAAAAATAGTTCATCCAAAAGAGAATATTCTGCCAGTTTGTTTATGTATTTCTAATGCATATGACAAAAGAAGTAATTCTGAATGCTGGTAATCAAATAGTGTTTTATTGTCCATATAGTGCATGTCAATTGTAACCAAACCCGAGATATACAGTGGGTATAGAAAAGAATCACCCCCAAGTGTGTAGAGGACTTGACTGATGGCATGAAAAATTACTTATTCCATGTAATCCCCAAAGGTTATAGCTTGTACTAAAAAGGTGCTATAAAAATAGTTCATCCAAAAGAGAATATTCTGCCAGTTTGTTTATGTATTTCTAATGCATATGAAAAAAGAAGTAATTCTGAATGCTGGTAATCAAATAGTGTTTTATTGTCCATATAGTGCATGTCAATGGTAACCAAACCCGAGATATACAGTGGGTATAGAAAAGAATCACCCCCTTTTAAAATAATCAAATTTTATTGCTTTGCAGCCTGAAATGAAGACAGACACAGTTTATGTTTCATCCAGCTGTATTTACTCAAGTACAACTTATAACATCCAAGTGAAAGATATAACACCAACATGTCAGAAAAAAAAATAAATAAATAAAAAACCATTATCACTGGCTACGTTTACATGCAACCAAATAATCCATTTGTAATCGGATTGATGGCTCAATCGGACAGAAAAGCCTTCATGTAAACACCTTAATCGATCCGGATTGAAGGGAGTGGTTTATTCCTTTTCTAATACGATTGAGAGTGCATGTAAACACTCGATCAGATTGAACCCAGAAACTGAAAAGACTGCGCATGTGCAATGACGCAGAATTAGCGTAATGACATATGACATGCAGAACGAATGGTTCTTCCTTAAAAAATAAAGTGTTGTATAAATGCGTGTCCTGTCATTATAAAACTCTCCTTTCACTCGGCAACTGTGAAGTGGAGCAGGGCAACCTCCCACCAGACCTTGTTTTGGATTCTCATCCACAGGCAACCCGTTTTGGGCATGGGGAGGGGCATTTTTACTGCGTGATAAATATGAGCGGCTCAGCAGTTTATATGTATATTTATCCATAAATGGATAAATATTCATTCTGCTGTTAAAAACAAATAAAGAAACAGTGTAGGAGAGTGGTTATTATGTGCAAACAGTGAGAAACTCTATATTTGTGCAGTGTGCGCATGTCAGAAAAAATCAATTCCGATTTGAAGTTTGTGACATATAAACGCGCACATCAACCCGATCACTTTATTCAGCGTTCATGTAAACACTACATTCAGATTCATCAATCGGAATGAATTCAGTCCGATTGAACCAAAAATTGTGCATGTAAACGTAGCCAATGATTGTCTTCTGGACCATTGCCAAGTCAGCAGTCTTCCCCATTATTGTGCTTTCAAAGAACAAGAGATACCCGGAATTTATACTGTAGGGATGGTCATTTAATGAAACTC
>NW_015505768.1:186958-207527 GCF_001515645.1 Sinocyclocheilus grahami | reverse complement strand
GTTCTTCCTTAAAAAATAAAGTGTTGTATAAATGCGTGTCCTGTCATTATAAAACTCTCCTTTCACTCGGCAACTGTGAAGTGGAGCAGGGCAACCTCCCACCAGACCTTGTTTTGGATTCTCATCCACAGGCAACCCGTTTTGGGCAAGGGGAGGGGCATTTTTACTGCGTGATAAATATGAGCGGCTCAGCAGTTTATATGTATATTTATCCATAAATGGATAAATATTCATTCTGCTGTTAAAAACAAATAAAGAAACAGTGTAGGAGAGTGGTTATTATGTGCAAACAGTGAGAAACTCTATATTTGTGCAGTGTGCGCATGTCAGAAAAAATCAATTCCGATTTGAAGTTTGTGACATATAAACGCGCACATCAACCCGATCACTTTATTCAGCGTTCATGTAAACACTACATTCAGATTCATCAATCGGAATGAATTCAGTCCGATTGAACCAAAAATTGTGCATGTAAACATAGCCACTGAGTTGGAAAAAGAATCACCCCCCTCCTAAAAATGATTTGTAAACTCAATCGGGTGTAGCTAATCACCTTCTCTATGTCACTATGACATTCAACTGTGATCAGCTGTGGTCATTTTGATTAGCTCAGCATGAAAAGAGCTTTTCTGGAGCATTTAAGCCCTTGGTGCAACTGAAGCAATCAACTATGGGTGGCAAGGCACTGCCAAAAGATCTAGGATAAAGTTGTGGACAGGCACAAGTCAGGAGATGGATACAAAAAAAAAGAAACAAATAAATTAAGGATTTATCAATGCCTAGAAGCACAGTGAAGTCTATTATTAAGAAGTGGAAGGTATTTGGTACAACACAGACCCTCCCTGGATAAGGACGTTGCTCCAAACCGGATGAAAGAGCAGGAGGAAACTGGTCAGAGAGGCTACCATGAGGCCTACAGCAACTCTGAAGCAGCTGCAGCAATTTATGACAAAGAGTGGTCATTGTGTGCATGTGACAGCAATATCACAAATTCTCCATAAATGTGGTTTGTATGGGAGGGTTGCAAGAAAAAAACACTCCTCAAGAAAGGCCACATGCAGTCACGACTGAGTTTTGCCAAAACGCACCTTAAAGATTCTGAGGCAGATGAGATTAAATCTGAATTATTTGGACTCAACACCAAACGATTTGTCTGGCAGAAATCCAATACAGCTCACCATCCAAATAACAGCATTCCTACAGTAAAGCATGGAGGTAGTAATATCCTGTTATGGGGGTGTTTCTCTGCAGTAGGCACTGGAACACTTGTGACCCTGTCTGTGAAAACCCAGCTAAAGTCATTTTTTTGTGATTTACTGTTTTCTACATAAAATCATCCTTAATAATGTAAAGAACATTCTGATTGAAATAATAGTGCAATTAATGGTTGAAATCAAACTTTGATGCTTGTTTTCTCATAATTAGATTTTGAGACTTTAGCCTGGTTTTCACTGACAGGGTCACACTTTTCAGGATAGAAGGAAAAATGAATGTGTAAAAATACTGTCAAATTCTTGAGGAAAATCTGCTGCCCTCTGCCAGAAAGTTGTCAATGGGAAGAAGGTTTACCTTTCAACATGACAATGACCCAAAGCACACAGCAAAACTGAGCACACCGATTTTCACACAGACTTAAACAAAAAAACAGTGGAATGACTTGAAGACTGCAGTTCACAAACAGTCACCATCAAATTTAACTGAACTCGAGCAGTTCTACAAAGAAAAGTAGGCAGATATTGCAAAGGTTAGATGTGCAAAGTTAGTAGAGACAAATCCCAACAGACTAAAGGCTGTAATTAAAGCAAAAGGTGGTTCAACAAAATACTGACACAAGTGAGTGATCCTTTTTCCAACTCAGGGATTCTGTTTTTTTTGTTTGTTTTTGTTTATGACCTGTTGGTGTTATATATTTTATGACATTTGGATGTTATGGTTAAGTTGCACTGAGTAAATACAGCTGGATAAAACAAAGTGTGTCTGTCTTCATTTCAGGCTTCAAAATGTGATCATTTTAAAGGGGGCTGATTCTTTTCTATACCCACTGTATCTCAAAAAATTATTTTATGTTCCACAGAAGAAAGTCATACAGATTTGGAACAATACGAGGATGAGTAAATGATGATTTTAATTTTTGTAAATTACTTAAATTTTTTGTGAATTATCCTTTTATGCTCATTGTATAAAATGCTTGAATGTGAATACTGAAAGTTTAACCTTTTTATAGTGTAAGTTTTAATAAAACGAAATATTTCCAAGTCATGCATACTAAATGTCTGTATCCACAAATTTTTTTAATTGATTGATTTTTCTTATTTATCAATAATTGATACCTTGAACTTTTATTGAGGACTTACACTTCTGCTGGTGTAATATTTCATTAGAGTACCTGGACTTTAACTACGGTATTCCGTCCACCACTCCTCTTTCACATAAAGCTGGTTTAATTGCCAATATGCATGTTTTCCTCAGTTCTACTCAGTTCTACTCAGTTCCCAATTAGCCATTTTCTCTCCCCGGTGTCATGTGACTCATTAGTCGCTTTTCTGTGAGATACTGTATATATATATATATATATATATCAATTTGAAGCAGAAATTATTAAAAACCTAATTTTAGATTTTTTTGTTTTCTTGTAAATGTCTCCTTGTATACCTTTATTAAGGAAAAACACAGTATTTAATAATGTTTCATTGCGCCCATAAAGTTTTTTAATGTCCTACTTTAAGGACTTTGCTGTTTGGGTAAAAAAAGTAAGCATCAATCCCTGCGGTGTATGAATGCAAGCACAGAACACATGGAAGCTCTGGCAGTGTGAATGAACAAAATCCCGCAACAGTTGCCGAAACAACTTCTTTGTGTGAAAGAAGCTTGTACCAGGAGCACATACACCTGCTCCACGGCTCCAACATGCTGGGTCCTCTATTGGATTGGTGTTCATTGTATCTCCCTCTATGGTGAATGCAGGGAGTGGGCATGAAAATCATGAGGGCATACTATTTCCAGCATTCAAACTCTGAAAAATAATCTGATGAATTTATTTGTGAAAGATGAAATGCTGGTCAACTAGAATGAGTGAAGAAAAGCAAGGTCAACATATCAGATGTTCTGGCATTTATTGAAAATGAAGTCGTCATGAAGGCATTGGGAAAAGATTGTGTCTGCTGCTCTGAATCATGTTCTGAAAACAGACAGGCGTACAAACTTTGACCCTCCCTAATAAACCCATAAAGGTTTCTTTTGAGATCTCAAATGTAGTGTATGTCAGCTCTGAAACTCTAGCTCTTTGAATGTGTGGATTTTAGACTGCAAACAATCTGTATCGCTTCCCACATACACAACCAATCAGAAATGAGTGACATTTAAATTCCCTGAACATAAGGCAACTGAAAATACTGAGAGAGGAAAAGACCACAGCAGGAGCAGGCAAGTAACCCGACGTGACTCCAGAGCTGGGACTGTGTGTGTGTGTGTGTGTGTGCAGGGACCCATTTACATTTTGCGTCTTTCTTTTTTTTGCAGCATTTTAGGCCATGAGAATAGCTTTATCAAGTTAAAAACAGTTTAACTTTTTAAAAACACATCTTAAGACACCTGCTTTTTTTGTTTTGTTTTACAGCACTACGTCTTTTTTTGAGCGCAAGAACACATCATCTGTGAACAACTCCTCAGAGAGCCTGATGTCTTCTGCAGCCTGTTCCATAGCTGGGGATTGTACATCCTCATAAATGTTAGTTCTGCCTGTTAGAACAGGTTTAGAAGACCACAGAGACCTGTTTGTAACAAACTTCACTAGCTTATTAGATATGGGCTGAGCTGCAAACATATTATGGGATCTGAACACCAGCAAAACAAAATAAATTTTAACATTTACTAGTATCCAATCAAGGGACTTCAAGGCATGTGTAATGTGATAAAGCTGGAACATTTTGGAACCCTTTCTCGGGAAGGTCAGATGATACAGGCACTGCAAAAGTCCAGCATGTGGACCAGCTGAAACAATGACAAGATGTAATGTATTCTGAGTGGAGGAAGAGCTAAATAAATGCTTTATGGGATTTACTGGAAATTTCACGTTTTTGGACGTCCACCACTTCTGCCACTGCTCATCCCTTCTGTTCACATGGAGATTTTATGCACGAATTAATGTTAATGAGAGAAGGCGGGAGCGGGATTTCAGAACTTCCTCTCTCTTTCTCTCTGTCCCTTTCGTTCCCTCTCTTCTAATTGCAATGCATACACATTAAGCAATCCATATTTTCAGACTTACTCGCTCTCATTTTATCTCTTTTTCACCTAATTGCATGCACACATTAACATATATTTCCATTCGGGCTAAAAGCAGTGGCTTTGTCTGCTGCCGAATATCAAGAGAATGTTCCTGCATGTTTATAAGTGATGGAGACATGGGACATTTATGAACAGAAAATGACATTTTGTTCATACTGGAAACAGAATGTAAATGGCCAACTGATGTTACAAACTCTGTGTGTGTGTGTGTGTGTGTGCAAGAGAGAGTTTTGGCATTACTTATTGACATGAAACAAAGGCAGCCTTAAGAAATCCAGCATATTCTCTGCTATCTCACGATCAGGGATTAGCCATGTCTGCATGGGCAAGCATACACACACACACACACACACACACACACACGCTCTATCTTTGTCACACACTCACAAAAATGCAATAACTTAAACTCCAAGTAAGGCAAATACCTCATATGCATGCAAACACACGTTAAATTAATTAACTCTAGTAATTAGTCATCTTCATTTAAGGTATGACATTACAGAGAGCGAGAGAGAGAGAGCCATTGACTGTGGAAGCAGAAGTCAACTCGCAGGCACTCGGTCGCCATGGGAACCACTGATGCGCCCGACAGGGGGTCACACATGATCAGGTCCACCCAGAGCCCCCTTATCGACTTGTGCTGTTTACAGATTTCACTTTGTTTCTCAGCCTCATATCCCTGTGATGGGGGGTGGGGGCACAATGTTTTTATAGGAAAGAAATGACATTGTCCTCTAAAAGCCTTTGATTTTCTGACTCACACTCTTTGTGGTCTCTCCTGATGAAATGTCTTGCAGTGTGATGTGGCGCTCTGATCTAGGACCAGCTGTTCAGTCTAAACATTATCAGAGAAAGCACATGGCCGCTCTTAGACTGGTGGACACAGGTAGCCAGTGAACGCACTGCTGCACGTTGGCGGAAAGAGAACCATGCCGTTTCCATTATTGAGGCTGAGGTATTGAACAGGCTAGAAAAGATCACACTCACACTACACAAAGTTCTGCTGAGGATGGGGGAAAGAATGAGAGAAAAGAAAAAAAAAACCATAAGAGGATCCCCGCCCATGTCTGTAGTGGGAATGAAATAGTGGTGTTCATGAAAACAGTGTTCTTTTGGTCTGTCTTGTCCTCTCTTATAAGTCTGTATAGTTTTTTTTATTCTTCTGTGCAACTGAGGTGTTTTTGTTTAATCATTCTGGTTAAAACGTTTAAAGGTTGTGCTCTAAAAGTGACGTTACAGCTAACATAACTGGAAACGGCTCACAAAGAAAGCCCCCCACATTTATGGTTAAAAAAAAGACACACCCACTTTTACATTAAAAATAATGAGTACAGTAAAAATTACAGTGGTACGATATCATTCCTTAAATTTCGGTACCTGTTATACAGCACAGTTCAGCAGTTCACACAGTGTGATGTGAAGCATGGAAAATGTTGACAAAAGATTAATTTGTCAACACAAGGCCACTGAAGAGATGTTTTTTCATTTAATGAGATATTTATTATTAATCCACAGAAATGTCAGTGTTGAAAATGCCCTTTTTTTCCCTCAGCAGATCGTGTTCTCAGCACAGGCGCTCGGTGTGCACTCAGGGACTCTGCATCTGACAGCCGCAGCTCGTTTTTTCCTACAAAGGGCTACAGAGAACAAGCTCTGAACTTTAATAAGACTAAATGAGCTTCCAAACACAGAGGTAAAGAGCAGTTTATCCCTGCTGTGTGGAAATCTGATGGGTCTAAATGTATTCGTCACCTTATACAAGACAGAATATGATAAATACAAAATCCATGATGGAGGACTATGGATTAGTTAAATATATTAATAGAGTATGATTAGTTCATAAGTCATAATTAGGACTATACTACACTACAAAGTCCTCAAGGCTTTTCTTGTCTATTTAAAAAATCCAACCAATCAAGCATTTTGTAACAGAATAAGCTACATAAGCATTACATTACTCATATACATCAGGTGTACATAATAATAATAATAATAATTAATTATTTATTATATTATTACTGTTGTAGTTGTTGTTTTTATAGCGATACATTTTATATATTATACATTTTATTGGATTACTTATTATTGTTTAAATGATTATTGAATTAATATATTTAACATTATTATTAAATATAATAATGATAGTATTGTTATTATTGTTGCTGTTGTTTTATGTAGAGTTGGCCAGGACTATGTTTCATTTTTATATGTAAAATGTACATATAAGGTACAGGGATCCCCAAGGGAGTGCAAAGGAGTGCTAGGAAGCCCATCGAAAAATTTAGAGGGAAAACTGTGTAAAAAAAATCTAATGATAATCATTTAAAATGTAAGGACTAGTCAGAAATTCACAACATTAATAGAAAGATATACATATATTTTATTTGTCACAATTTAAATTTTGTCTTTATACATGAAATTATATACTGTAGCTGTCTTTTATATTTTATGAAGGGGTCTCAAGGGGGATCATAATATTTGGGGGTCCGTGCCATTAGAAAGGTTGAAAACCTCTGTGGGCATTACTTTAATATTGATATCTAGGTACCTGAGGCTTAAATCTTTCTAAAGCCAAAATTCTGGTATTGATTCAATCCTATTCCAGTGTAAATACAAGTGTAGCCAAGTGTAGCATAAAGTCTAGTCCTCACTGCAGCTTTGTCTGACCAAGAACTACCAATTAGTAAGCAAGAGATCATTTGACATCTGACATTAAAAAGCAATCCATCAATCACCGGTTTTTTTTTTTACATGTTGTTTAGGCATGTTTATCTGAAATGAATTATACCACTTGCAGTTTTTGTATGCAATATGCATCAGGCGGTGAACAGACTGCTGATGATGCGTGGCTGTGCCGCCTGAGGCTAGTGTAAACCCAACTTTCGTGCTATATTTGTTTAAATCCTTTTGCAGTGTAAATATAATTCAGGATAAGCAAATCTTACCAGAATTTCACTGGATTGCCTCTTATGGCCTTATCTTGTCTGGAGATGCTGGTCTTCTCTCTTTCTTTTTCTTTCTTGCGTTCTATCTGTGGAGCCGTTGATTTATTGATCATCCATGCAGGAACAGACAAGCCTACAAAGAATATGTCGAACAAATGATTCTTAGGAAATGGTGGACAGAAGTGATTCCTAACAGATGTTTCATAGAAGGTGAATTAAAGAAACCGATTCATTACAAGCGCCGTTCAGAACACTGTCATTCACAGGA
Source organism: Sinocyclocheilus grahami (assembly GCF_001515645.1). Classification (NCBI taxonomy): domain Eukaryota; kingdom Metazoa; phylum Chordata; class Actinopteri; order Cypriniformes; family Cyprinidae; genus Sinocyclocheilus; species Sinocyclocheilus grahami. Next base: position 200,027 of record NW_015505768.1, on the reverse strand, counting down.
GGTAAGCTGCATCCATGGCAACAAACTCCGAAATCTGTGTTCGGTCCTTTCATTCTACTCGGAGAGACGCAGTGTCCCTGTGGCACACCCGTGTCTCGTTTGTACAGCTGGATAAACAAATTACTCCAAGCCAATTAGCACAAGCTGTTAACACTAGTGTTTCAAGGTCCCTTCACATTAAGTGTATCGCAGTTAAAACTTATTTTAATAAATGCTATAAATGCAACATCAGTGGCTGAAATATTTTTTTTTAACATAAAATAAAACAAACAATCAGTGCAAAATGATTATTTGGGAAAAGGCTGGGTGGGGTGCAGGAACCTGTACAACTCTCCCTAATGGCTGTAAGCATGAATGCAGATGATCTGTGGTTTAAAAATGATGCTCTTGTGGTATTTGGTGCAAAGATGTAATTACAACTAAGGGTGTAGAAATGATTATGAACTGGATTTCTCATTTTTAGATAAATCTAGAGTATGTATGTTTGTCCATAGCAGTTCCCCTTCAGGAACTCGAGCTGCGTCGAGTCGCTTTGGGAACGCCCTTGCGTGACCGTGTTCTGAAGCACATGTCAAATCAGTCCAATGGAGCAGCAAGACATCACAAGCGGGGTGACGTAAGCACCAGAAAGTATGCAAGTGCATCCAGCAGAGCGCAAACCAGCTTCTGCTCTTCAGTAGCGCTCTGTGTATGTGTCTGTCTATTTACTGTTGTCTGTCCGCACAAGCATATATAAAAAAATGTATATATGCTTGTTTCTCCCTGCCCACGATATCTGGCGGCGGGGGATACACACGATTTTGTGTGTCGTTTGTTTAGGAGCGGAGCATGCACAGTCAGCTTTAAAGCAGCTGATTGTCATCACTGCGAGCTGCTCTCGCTGCGCACGCTCCACTCTCGCCTGGCTGTGTTTGATGAGAGCGGCCAGGCTCGCGATCCCGCTGGCAGTGGTCCCGCTGTTGCCGAGGCACAGCGCAGACTGTTGTCGTGGGGATCGCGGGTGGATTTAGCGGAGGGATCTGAGACGGGCTCGTCCTTTTCTCGGTCCTCAGCCGCTAGATCCGCGGCTCTCTCTCACGGTTCGAATCCCGCGCTGCGGTTTCTTCCTGCCACCCTCGGTTCTTCAGGGCTCAGTGAGCTCCGACGAGCGAAAATCCCAGCTGCCGCCCGGCAACGGTACGGCACGGGAGAGCTCGCCCCCTCAAGTGAGGGTGCTACAGCAGTCAGGTCGGTTGTTCCTTCAGTGCCCACATGGATGTTCATTGATACCCCTGCCACCTCGGTGCTTCAGGGCTCAGTGAGCTCCGATGAGCGAAATTCCCAGCTGCCGAACGGCAACGGTACGGCACGGGAGAGCTCGCCTCCTCAAGTGAGGGTGCTACAGCAGTCAGGTCGGTCATTCCCTGCCAGTCTTCCGTTTCAGGGCACTGAACTGGCTCCTCTAATAATACCAGAGGCCAGCCTCGAGAGGCTGGTTCCCTTAGTAGATTTTCTGGTAGCGTGGAAACTTCTACCAAATATCTCAAAATGGGTCCTGCAGATTGTAGAAAAAGGTTACAGAATCCAGTTCGGTTCTCGTCCACCTCGTTTCAACAGGGTCATCCCCACACTAGTGGGCCCTGAGCAAGCTCTGGTAATGGAACAAGAAGTAGATACTCTCTTGAGGAAGGGGGCCATAGAACATGTTCCTTCTCTCGAGAGAGCGTCCGGGTTCCACAGCCGTTACTTCATCATTCCGAAGAAGGATGGGGGGGTTGCATCCGATCTTAGATCTCCGTCTTCTGAACCGCGCTATCAAACGGCTTCGGTTCAAGGTGCTCACTATCAAGCAGATAGTATCTCAGATCCAGTCCGAGGACTGGTTTGTTACGATAGATCTCAGAGACGCTAATCGGCAGGGGGGTCTGCGTTCGCGCCCCTTATACAAGCTGGCGCGCCAGATCCTTCTGTTGGCTCAGAGGAAGCTCCTCTCTCTAAGAGCAGTTTAAATTCCTGGGTATCTAAATCAGGGGGCAGATATCCTGTCGAGACAGGGGCTGAGGCCCGGGGGGATGGAGGCTCCACCCCGAGGTGGTGGAGCTCATTTGGTGGGAATTTGACCAGGCGGAAGTGGATCTATTTGCGTCGCAGGAATCGACACACTGTCCGCTCATTTCCTAATGCGACTTGACGCAGCTCAAGTTCCTGAAGCGGAACGTCTCTAGGTTACGTATGTAACCATGGTTCCCAGAGGGAGCGAGATGCTGCATCTCTTTGCCATACTCCCTACATCCCTGCAGGCGCTACTTCATCGAAGCTGGTATGCGCTCTGCTGGATGTGCTTTTATACTTTCTGGTGCTTACGTCACCCCGCTTGTGACGTCTCGCTGCTCCATTGGACTGATTTGACACGTGCTTCAGAACGCGGTCACGCAAGGGCATTCCCAAAGCGACTCGACGCAGCGTCTCGTTCCCTCGGGGAACCATGGTTACATATGTAACCTAGAGACGTTTTACTGGAAAATAGGCCTTACTTAGGATATTGCCATATTTAATTTTTGACAGGAATAAAATTGAGGCTGAGGGACAGAGGTGCAGTGTGTCGTTTATCAACACACCAAATATTCAGCTGACCAAAGGTCTTTCTGAAAGAAACTTTCAATAAACAAAACAAAACAAAAAATCGAAAGTTGTGAGTTCAAAAAATTACGTCATCTAGGAACTTTATACAGTGTGTTCCATTGTAAAGACTGTAAATCTACCCTTCACGTCCTCATTTTCATCTGTGTTAACATTTAAAGGAATAATTCTGAATCAGACATTAACTTGTTCATGCTGCTCTTTGCAACTTAACATATTATTCAGCAACCATTATTCCAGTCTTTAGTGTCACATGATCCTTCATTTTAATATACTGATTTGATGCTCAAAAAACATTTCATATTATCAGTGTTTAAAACTTGTGCTGTTTAACATCTTTTGTGGAAACTGTGATACATTTTACAGGATTCTTTGCTCAATATAAATTTAAAAATGACAGCATTTATTATTTAAGTAGAAATCTTTTGTAACATTATAAATGTTTTATTGTCACATCTTTTTTATATACTCATATACGTTTGCTCATTTAGGAAGTATTAAATTGATCAAAAGTGACAGTAAATCAATATACTATTAAATATATCACTATTATATATCAATTATATATACCTTTTTTGACATCTCTGATGTTGATGTCAAACTATTATTTGACTTCAGAAGAGCTTGAATATAATGATAATATAAAATCGCTATAGACCTTATTCAGGTTAGACGCCATATTGAATTTAACATGGATGAAAACAATTTTCTTTACAATGTTACACACTGTATAAAGGTCCTAGATCGTGTTCACAACTTTCAAAACTGTTTTAAGGAGTTTTTGTCTACTTTCAGAAAGACTTTTCATCAGCTGAACAATTAGTATGCTGTTAAACAACAGTACAATCCAAAGAACACACTGTACTTCTATCCCTCACTGCCTCCATTTCATTCCTGTCCAAATTATATGGAGCTATACCCTGACTAACAGATTGTAAATCTTGCTGACATTATAGGCAGTTAGCATGTGATGGAACAGTACTGAAGCAAGAGAGAACAGTCAAAAAAAGGGGGGGAGGGGGGAACGCTCCTCGCTCCAGGCAAAATCTTGCAACTCACCATGCACATGCTCTGATAGATAGACAGATACATAGATAGATAGACAGGGTTGAAATCGTCAGTGAAATATACTATACTTTACTGCGGACAGTAAATCTGAGGGGAATTTTGATCATTTGCATGTTGTTCTTGTTCAGTTGTTCGAGCGTGATTCTGAACTAGAGGGAAAGTCTCTGGGGACGTGAAGCACGGAGCACAACAACAGATGGAGCAAAAAGAAAGAAGACAGGACGTATTACTGATTGTCCTTTGGGTGTTCTTCGCTTTTTCTCAGCGCGTTCTTTTTCCTCTATCTCCATGTTCTCTTTCTCAATGAGAGAAATGAGCGTGTTACAGCGCCGCTGCAGCTCCTAGCAAACCAGACAAAACACATGGAAAGAAACTCTTTCATCATCTCAGCACAAGTTATACATCACATCTCATTGACTTTTACAATTCCTTTCAGGCATCACACAAGCATCTGCACCCACATGCTTTCACAAACACGCACACCAATATGACCTGAAAAAGATCCCAGGATATAATGTGATTTAAATATTTTTTTTGCATTTGTGTCTGACACGCATACACATTTACTCGGCTGTCTAAATGAGAACGTTCCATAGGCTTTTATCTTTTATTTTATTGTTTTTACATAAACACTACAGACTCATTTTAACCCATCTTAATGGGTTAGAATTTATTAACTTTTTTCCAATTGAGGACCTTCCCAAACAGAAGTTTTGCCAGATTCAGTTCACTTCTGGGGACAATGTTGCCCCCAAAGTAAAGCCAAGTAAACCCTGTTCACACACACAACCACGAAAATATATCCATATGAGACTTCTAATTCACATCTAATGTGAGCTGACTGTAACTGTTATATAACATTAATAATAAATTAAGGTGCTTTTTAGACTCTTTATGAATCTTTTTTCCATGTGGCGATGCCTCTAAATAAAGGCTTTGCAATTGACATTTAATGTCCCTTTTTTAAAAGTATATATATACAGTATATATATATATATATATATATATATATATAGTACACTAAGGTACATCTTTGCACCTTATTTACCTCTAAATGATACATATTAGTACTTTAAAAATACATATTAGCACTATACCTAAAGTGTACATATTAGTACCTTTTGAAAAGGTACCACCCAGTGACAGTTTGGTACAGCCTTTTTTTTTTTTTCCTGAGAGTGTGGGAGTCTTGGCTCTAACACAAACAAGTTCTCACCATGGCAGTCCTGGACTTGATGAACCAGTCGAATCTGAACTGTGGAGCGTTCCGTACACACTGTCGAAGTTCCTCATAGACATATTCTTTATCAAAGCCCATCTTATGCAACATGCAAATTAGAAACCTGTCTTCCTCCTGCAGGCACACACATATAGAAAAGTTTCCATATTTGAAGTTTTTAGTAAACACACTACACACATCTCTCTCACATGCACCCACCTCTGTATAGTTCTTTCCTTTGTTTGTGCCATACTGGATACGAAGCTGGTGGAACGGAGCCTTGTACCGCGTTATCTACAAATACACAAAACACACATCATCAAACAAGTAATATTTACTAATTACTACTGTATCAAAAATGAAAATTTCTCTTAAAGTTTCTTGCTTCATGTGATAAGGCTGTGACTTCATTGCCTAATATTGAGGCTGCTCATCATCGAAAGCAAGGAATAATAAAGCCAACACACAATCATAATTCAGCAGCCATTAAAAAAAAAACTGGCCTGTCAACAACATAATTGAATTCCATGGCAAGTTTTTGAAAATTTGACCTTGGCATCCAGGGCTTTTTTGATGCTGATGCGTCTCTGGATGCGAGCTTCTCCTCGCTCTATCTGAGCCATGATCTTCTCAATATCCTGCAGCTCATTACAGCGTTCCCAAAACACCGCTATTATAATGATAAACAACGTGTAAGGCATTTTTTGTGTGGTTCAGACTAGTGTAAGGTAGTTACTTGTGCATTTTATGTATGTATGTGTGTGTGTGTGTGTGTACAATACGAATTGGGTCACAACAGACAATTAGATTTTTTTTTTTAATGCTTTAATTAGCATGCTGACAGTTCACACTATAAATTAAGTATTGAAATTAATAAGATGAGCAATGATGACAGTAACAATAATAATATTTTATTCTAATAATATTAAATACATTTTACATTTATTATTTTTTATTGCCGTCATTATTTCTCATCTTACTATGTTTAATATTTTAATATATATTTTATATATATATACTCTATTATTCATACTCCATTATATATTTCATCCTTGTTTTTACTTTTTTTTTTTTTATTTGGTCGGGTCACATGAACCCTAAAACCAGTAAAATTATACAGGTTTCCCTGAGACCATTTAGTTAAAGCAATCTACCAACTAGCGGATTTTGAAAATATGTAGTTTGCATATCACTAGTGTGTAATTTATATAGATGTTTAGATGTATGGCTTGTGTATAGTTGATCTGGTGTGTATTGTACCGGAGTACTCCATGACTTCTTCCGGCGTCTTGCCCTCCACCTCTCTGGCGATGTTGTCAATATCATCACGACCATACTTCTCATTAGCTTTAATAAACTGATTGAAATCACGCTTGTTCCAGTTTGTGAAGCCCTGGTAAAAACAAACATATTATTTTATAGCACTGAGCTCTGTATATGGCACATTTATAAGTGTGTATATATGAGTGATTGGGAGGGGACTTCTGTGTACTTGTGTGAGTAGTTTCTCTTTTTCCTCTGTCTCTTCAGGTGAGAGGGGTTCTGCCTCGTCTATCTTTGCTTGTTCCTCCTTTTGGACCTGTGCTGAATTTGGGATATCTGGACTACGTGGAACCTACAAAAAACACACATACACAGTCGCACACAGCTTTATATCAGATGCTTCAACAGAAAACACTTGAGCAGATTGTACACAAATATTGAATACAATTAAGACGTACAGAAAGTGCTCACCTTGTATCCGATGGTTTTCCTGTAGTAAAGAATCTCCATCTCCAGCAGCTCAAAGAGACGTGGTGGAAAGAACTGAAAGTCCTGGATGTTGGGCTGCTTTGGGGGTCGAGGGGCCTGGATCACATCCACACACACAGATAGACACACACACACACACACACACACTGTTTATGATCTATCCACATACACTTGTGTGTCGATATTTTCATGCAAACATCTGTGTGATACTTGATGTGTACTGTATATGGACAAAACATTGTTATGCTCCTGGCAGATGAAAGTGGACACTTCACTTTAATCAAAACACTCATTTGGTTTTCAATTTAATTTAATGATATTCATTAAAATTGAGGTTTACTGGCTCCCTGCTGTAAGTATTTTGCTGACAGGGTTATCACTTTATAAACTATCAACTTCCATCACATTTGCTAGAAAGGCATTATTAAAGCTAGTTTACACTGCCCTAGCAAATACCAACAAAACACAATTTTCCAATGGTTGGTTTTTGACAGTTATTTTTCACAACATTCTAGAATCTAGCTCCAATAATATTGATGATTGTTGGGACAGTCTGATCCAGAATAAGTGCAATTCTAGTATTATTTATATACTATTATAGTATTTGTTATTTTAAATTTGCTTCTATTTTTACATTTTCAGTTTTCATTTTAGTGTAAGTTTAGTCATTTTGTTGTGCTTTTGTCATTTTATTAGCTTTTTTTATATTTAGCTATTATTTTTATTTCAGTTTCAATTTAAGTAATTTTAATACAACTTAAATTTATTTTATTTCAGTTAGTTGCCAAGGAAACATTTCTATTTTTTAAGCTTTACATTCAATATTTATATTATTTCAGATTTATTTCAATGAACAAAGATTATTTGAAGTTTTATTTAACAATAACAGCACTGACCAGTATAGAATAAAACAGAATAGTGTCAGAAATAGTGAGTTTAAGAGCAGAAAATCTAAATATATTGTACATTTCACAAAAAAACATTGTACACATCATATTTATATATTTTATAATAAAAAATATGGTAGTTTTATATATATCAGAATCACAAGTAACTGTGATATAACTGATACCATAAATTACAAATACAACTATTGATTAAAACAACTATAGATATTAAGAAGCTGCATGTGTCTGTGCAGAATTAAATCTTAAAAAAAAGAGAAGCAATTCAAGAAGAACTGGAACACTACATTTACTTCTTTAGCAGCCCCTTTTATTCTTATTGATGTTTTTTATGACTTACAGTGTACTATTCAAACAAACTGTCCCTCAGGAGCAATCTAGAGTTAAGTGTCTCTCTCAAGGGCACAGCAGTGACAGGACAGACAGAAGAAGGACATCCAGTTCGTGAGGTCATTTTCTGAGTCAGAGTTTGAACCTGCAACCTTTGTGTTTCAACTCTTTATCCATTACATCCAGGGTTTGAAATTAGCACCCGCCAACCCGGCAAATGCGGGTAAAAATCAGCTGGGGCAGGTAACGCTGTCAAATCACTAGCCAATTTGGCGGGTTACTTTTTGTAAGTTATATGTTCACTCATTTATTTCTTGGGGAACTTCATGCAAGCCAAATCTGCACATGTTTAGCGCACATACTGAACATTATGACATTATGAGTATATTGCAAAAACCAAACAAAACACACCTACAGAGTGCACGCATAATAAGAGACTAATGTGATGAAGTCTGATTAGACAACACAGGCTTTAGTGCACGTGCGTATTTAGAGTGCGTTCTTTCACTGCATGATTCAGTCTATTAACATGCATTAAGAATGATCACATAATTCAAGATAAGGGGGCAGAAAATGTATATATTTATATAATTTCATACAGTCAATCAATATCACACGAAGATTGCCGTTTTTTCTTTTTTTTTAAAGCATGGTTAAAAGTTTGATATTGATTTTATACAACAGTTCAATAAACAATAAGTTAATATCAAGAGACTTACGTTTTAGACACCATATTGGCTGTTTTTGCTCTATTTCGCCAACAAAAATCATTCCAAACACAGCCACAGCGATGTTTTGCGTCTCTGAGCAACATGACGGTGTTTTGTTCCTGAATGTATCAACTGTTTAAATGATTCAGTTCAATCGCAATGACTCACTTAACAGTGATTTGCTGCCACCTACTGGCGGTTTTAATTGTTTTAATTTTACATTTCAAGTATCTTTTCATTTTTTAAATAATTTCCAAATGTCAGTATTCAACATTTCATGTTTAAAATATCAAAACATTATTTATGCATTTGTAACTGCAGGTTAAAGCATTCCATGTCCCTCTAAGCTGCATTAAACATGTGTAAATACATCTAAATGCCACTTCATATGCAACTTCTGCAAAGATTAATTTTGTTGATATTGATTTCATTTGTTTAGTAACAGCCTAAATGTATTATTATTATAATTGACTGATTAAATGTAAGAATTTTACTCAAAAGATGATGCACACTTTTAGAAAAAATGGCTTTATAAAGGTAAAAATGCCCATAAAAGGTAAAAATCAATTTAAACTTATTGGAAAAGATACATTTTTATGCTGTGAACTGACCACACATAATTTGAAATATATATCAAAAACTTTAGGAATCAGCTGTCCACGGTAGTCCTTATATCAGCACAATAACACACTCAGCAAAATATTGTCTAATTATCTTTATCGATATAAAATTCCAGAAAATATTGAAATATAATTTTTTTTGTCAATATCGCACATCCCTAGTACTGACACAAAATGATTTGCAACCGTCGCTTTGTCACACCCAGTGTAGACAGCCCCAAGCTGTTGGTTTATTTAAGATCATTTATTTTATTTTTTTGGGCTAGTAGAAGTTATGAATGGCCGGTAACTTAAAAATTTAGAAGCCAAATTGGCTGTTGAGTGAAAAAGTTAATTTCAATCCCTGATTACATCCCTCCAATACATGATGACACAGCACCCTTCATCTGAGTTACTTCTACATTTACTTTAACTCACTGACTCTAGTCCAGCTGTCAGTCTGATGAAAACAGTGATCTGAGTGCATTATTTATTGTGTAGTAGGGTTGTGTACAAGCAGGGTTTCTACCGACATGAACAAGTTCAATTTAAGACTTTTTAAGACCTTTTTAATACCACCTTATATGAAATTTAAGACCTAAACCTGTAATGGAAATACACATTTTATTACATACATATATGTAATATTTAATGTGTATAAATTAAAAAGAAAACAAAATATCATTGCTGTAATAAATGATATTTATTACTACGATATACAGTGAACTTTTAATGTCAGCAGACAATATTCCATACAAAAATATCCCTGCAAAATAACTGCATCACTGAGATTTTTGGTAAACAATTTATTCTGAAGCAATATTTTCATCATGTTCTATCAGCTTTCACATACTTAAATCTGCATATTTACCTTTACAAAGGCCTATTTTTAACCTTTTTAGATGTATGCATCATCTTACTTGTCAAATTATTTGATCAATAAACTCAATATACACTATAGTTCTGCTACCAGTCAGATTAAATAATTTACAATGCAAATAACAATAATTACAACTGCAATAAATAATGTTATGAGATTAATGTTTGAAATGCATTTATGAATATACAAATAAGAAATGTTGAGGGGAAAAATGCATACTTTTCAACATACTTCTAAACTAAACTACCAGTAAGTGGCGGTAAGTCACTTAATGAGTGAGTCATTGAGTCATTCATTCAACTGATTGAGTGTGTTATCATGCTGGTATCTTAAGGACTTTCGTGGACAGCTGACTCCTAAAGTTTTTGATATTCTTCATATTCTGTATGGTGGTCAAATAGAAATTAATCTTTTCCAATAAGTTTAAATGGATTTTTACCTTTTATGGGCATTTTACCTTTATAAGGCCATTTTTCTATAAGTGTGCATTATCTTTTGAGTCAAATTCTTACATTTAATCAGTGAATTAGAATAAGACAAGAATACTGATATTTGAAATAATTTAAAAAATGAAAAGATACTTTAAATGTGAAATTAAAACCACCAAAAGGTGGCAGCAAGTCGCTGTTAATAAGTGAGTCATTGCGACTGAAACGAATCCTTTAAACGGTTGATTCATTCAAGAACAAAAAGCTGTCATGTTGCTCAAAGAGGCAAAACAGCGCTGTGGCTTTGTTTGGAATTATTTTTGTTGGCGAAATAGTGTAAAAACAGGCAATATGGTGTCTAAAACATAAGTCTCTTAATAAAACCTCTAGTTTATTGAACTGTTGTAAAAAATCAATATTACATTTGTATACATAGGCGCGGGAAGTGGGGGTGCTGCAGCAACTGTGGGCGACTGTTTAACTGTTGGGAATAAAAAAAAAAATTGGAGTGTACACTAAGTGCAAATAGCCCGCCTTGTTGGCAGAGGCTATTTACACTAACTCCGTGGCGTAGATGGTAAAGCGTGTGTCATAGACTACTCCTTTTGACGCGATCGATGCGGGTTCGAATCTGCCTTTTAGCGAACTTTTTTTCTCCCTTTTCAAATTTCAAATCACATCAGAAAAGCATTTCTTTTTAATAAAAATGAAGGAAATAATCAAAAAGTTGGAAATAAAGTATCGGGTAGAGTTAGGGTAGGTGTAGGGAGGGCTTTGTCCCAATAAGGTGGCATCCATTTAATAATTTGAATTATAATTAAAATTTACACTCAATAAGTTATTATTGAATACTGTTTTATAATGTATTACAATGCTGAGGTGCAGATAATTACCACTATTTGCAATAAGTAAATAGCAGCATATCCTGCTATTTTAACATAGTATAAATAGAATAGCTATTTGCACTTAGTGTAAATAGCATATGATATCACTAAAAAATACTGCTATTTTCACTTAGTGTAAATAGCATCTATCGCTAAGAAAATATTTTTACTTAGTGTAAATAGCATCTAATTGCTATTTGCACTAAGTGTATTTGCATTTCGCACATATAGCCTCTATCGCACTATATCATGTTATGAATAAACTAAACATTTTGAATTTTTACCTCAGTGTGTTTCTTCTGAGTTTATGTGTGCTGTCACGCTCATTTGTTCTGAAGTCTCGAGACAAACAGAGTGAGCCTCAGAGCCACCTTGTATTCTGTATTCTGCTAACTTACTGCAATTCTCTCTGATGATGCAGTAACTTACCGCGGGGAAGAAAAAATCTTCGGTCTGTCCAAATGATTGTAAACAGTCATTAGGTCCATCAGACTGAAGATATTTTGGCGGTAATGTGACCAAAAATATTTAAGACCCATCGAATCCGAATTTAAGACTTTTTAAGGCCTTATATTAGGAAAACGTTATTTAAGACATTTTAAGACTTTTTAAGGACCCGCAGACACCCTGAAAAGGCACTTGCATTAGAGTATGCAGTCATAAGTAGCGCTGACAAAAAAATCATTTCAGAGTGTCTAAACCATGCACATATTACCTTTGGGGCTCTTGGTTCGCTGACTCGCAGTGCTTCTCTGAAGTAAGCATCTACAGCATAATTGGCCTTCCTTTCTCTCTTAGGAGGCTCGATCCATTCGATCAAACTTAGCTGCACAACACAAAGAATTCTTTAACACACACTTAAACACACACACACATGCTTTCAGCTTCACATAAAATCTCACAGTCTGTGACATAAAAGTGCAAAGCTTAAAAAGCTGCCAAATGCACACCGATAGACTCAGATGCACCTCAGTGCTGCTTAATACACAAGTATGAATCGATTCCCACCCGATAAACCTCCACACTAACTTTTTGTTTCTCTCTGTAATCCTCTCCCTCAAAGTTGTAAAGGCTGGTCTCGGTGCAACCTGTGTCCATGGTGAAGTTCCTCAGCGAGCTCTCACCGAGGTTCTTCAAGCGTTCGTTCATCTCCGCCGTCTGAGTGGGAAAACAGCCATCAAAGAGAGCTCAACAGGGTTATATAGAATCAACTGGAGTGTAAGAGTGAAAAATTCTCATAATGTGATTGTGAAGGAAATCTGATGGGTTTTTATTCATCCAAGTTTGAATATGAATGTTTTCGGAACTTGAATCTAAAGTTATTATGAAGTTTACCAGTAAAATAAAACCAACTTCACAGTTTTCAGTCTAGTCTGTGTTTGTGTCCACTCACCTTCTTGGCGCCTCTTTCCAGAATGGTGTTGATGTCTTCATCTGTTAGTTCACTGTCTTTAGAGGCAAACACGTGTGTTGCTCCATGTCGAATCATTTGTAGCATTTCATCCTTCCCAATTTTATTCTGCTGGTCAATCAGCCGTCCTGTAAGAGCACAAATAACAGCACATAACAGGTCATAAGACTGACACAAAGGCTACTTAACTTTTTTTTGTATATATATATATATATATATATATATATATATATATATATATATATATATATATATATACATATT
>NW_015505768.1:142221-186916 GCF_001515645.1 Sinocyclocheilus grahami | reverse complement strand
TATATATATATATATATATATATATATATATATATATATATATATATATATACTTACATTTTTCACAGTTCAGTTTGTGTCACATATTGGTTAGGTAACTACATACACTACTAACCATTTTTTCCCCCACTGCAATTAGTTCTTAATGCACCAATCTTTTAAATTCCAAATAAAAACTTTTAAACAGTAGTGTCTTTTGAACAGTAGTGTTTCAACATCATACACCAAACTCATGCATCCAATGATAGCTCAAAAACTGCTCTAGTGGGAAATCAATTATCATCTACAATTTGCAAACCATCTTTAGGGTTTTGTTTACTTTAAGTAATGCAAATTACTTATAATTACACATTTGCAATACTAAGTTTGAGTTTTTTTGTTTAATTGACTGTTAAATACATTTCCTCTCTGCCAGTACAGCCATTCAGAGAGAGAGAATTACTCTAATTACTTTTGGAAAATAGAGACCTTAAAATTCATACAGTTTTAATATTTATATTTTTAGAGGTATCATTAAACATGAGAACTGAACCATGAGGAATAATTTTTTTCTTTGCAGGAACTGTTTTACCCCTAGTGTGTTCATACCCTGCTGAATCACTATAGAGTCCAGACGAAGTTTCATCTCCGCTCTCTCCACAATTCTCTCCTCCACTGTGTTGTCTGTGATCAACCTGAACACTTTTACTGGTTTCCTCTGTCCAATACGGTGAGCACGGTCCTAAAATACAGTACACGGCACAACAACCATTTAAGACAACACTCATAAAGAAAGTTGGCATCTCTCTGAGGCTCACAATCATAAAATTTAGTGAGCTTGGTTTTGTAGTTTTGTGTGTGTGTGTGCAGTGTTTCTCACCATGGCCTGCAGGTCCACCTGTGGGTTCCAGTCCGAGTCGTAGAGAATCACCACATCAGCTGTAGCCAAATTAATCCCCAGCCCACCTGCCCGTGTGCTCAGCATGAAGATAAATTTACTGCTGTTTGGGGCATTAAAAGCATCTATGGCTTGCTAATGGACAACAACAGAGATTGGAAAAGACATGAAAAGAGAAAGACAGCATTTAAGAGAGACATAAATTATTTATTTGAACCACTTATATAATTATAATTCATATGGTTTACTTATCATTAGTAGTCAATCAGTGTGGTCAGTGGCCGATTTACATATAAATAAAGCAATTTGTGTATAAAACTGATTTTTACATATACAACAAATTTACCTAGATATAATGAATGAAATCAAACAGATTCGTATAACAATATTTACTTAAAATTCACTAAAAACATTAAAAACAGACAAACTGGTTGTTAGATTTGAAATTGATACAAGAAGAAACTGACACTTTTAATTTGCTTATATATTATTTGCTAATAAGCTTATGAGTGTGTCTAACATGTAACCACCAAGTTTGCATTCACCCCAGAACTGATCAGCGGTTTCCATGACTACCAGGTTGTATAATCAGTGTGTTTATATAAACTCTGCTGAGATTCCACATGAAGTATCTGTACGAGTCTCATAATTTCATAAGGCCTGTTGAATCACTCCTTTATACCACATGGTATTTAGAGATGGGAATCGTGATGTATTGACTGAGATTCTGTCCTTTCTTTAACATTTGAAAAGATACTATGGCAAAGTTATTGCTTTCCTTATTCAAACTGATTTTTTTTTCATGAATATATGGTTGACCTGAAGAATGAAAGCTATATCATACACTTGGAAAATTATGAGCTATATCACCACTTATTGACACTAGGGGTGTGACAATACACTTAGCTCACGAGATGAGACAAAATACAGATACTTGGTTCACTAGACCATGACAATATTTTAATACTATTTTTAAGAAATTTTCAATGACAAAATGTTTGTCTTTTAATTACAAAAAGTAAAACAATGCAGTTGTATTTTGAAATATTTTAACTAATCTAGGGCTGTAACTAATGATTATTTTGGTAATCAAGTAATCTACTGATTGTTTTGACAATTGAGTAATCTGATATTTTTTTAGTAACACAAATAGAGCCGGGCTCACACTACAGGAGTTTTAAAATCCTAACCGATTATGAAATCTGGTTGCAGCACACACATAAGCAGAATCTTTGTAGATTATCTTCCCTCAAATCTTAAACATGCACACACTACAAGATTTTAACATCATGGCGCATCACACAATACAAGATATTATTAAGATTATCATGCCAGAGGGAGCGCCTCACGTGATCTTGTGCAGTAGATCGTCATTGATATTTCAGTGATGTTTACATATGTTAGCTGCTTTCTACACTCACCCGGTACATTCAAAACTGAGGCGATTTCACTCCAGCGCTTCTCTTAGCCACTCCTTACGGGTGTGATACGTTTTCAACACATTATACAAACAGTCGTGTTACTATAAAACGTCAAGAAGCAGTTTCCTCCGTCTCCACAATCTGTCTCCACTATCCAACGGGGTCGTACAGCATATGTTTTGTGGTCGCGCATTGGCTATTGTGAAAGTACTGACGTAATCATAAAGCCGTCATCATCCCGATTTAAATCCTAAATATCAAACATGTTTGATATGATTGGTGCGGCCCTGATTTGTGTGCGAGCAGATCGGGAGGTGCAAGATTCGATTGGTGAACACCTCACATTACCAGATAATCCGCGCCGAACATCGGGACCGATTAAGGGGCTCGACAAGATTTTTGCTCCGATTCTCAGGAGGGGGAAATTGGGGCTAAATCGGGCTAAAAATCTTATAGTGTGAGCTAGGCTTAAGTGAAAACGTCTCTAGGTTACGTATGTACCCATGGTTCCCCGAGGGAACGAGACGCTGCGTCGAGAATCACTTTGGGAACGTCCCTGCGTGACCGCATTCTGAAGCACGTGTAAAATCAGCCCAATGGAGCAGCGAGACGTCATGAGTGGGGTGATGTGAGCACCAGGAAGTATAAAAGCGCATCCGGCAGAGCGCAAGTTAGCTTCGATGAAGTAGCGCCTGCAGGGATGCAGGGAGTATGGCAAAGAGATGCAGCATCTCGTTACATACGTAACCTAGAGACATTCTCCTTCAGGAACTCGAGCTGCGTCGAGAATCGCTTTGGGAACGAGAATACCCACTGCGCCATACTACCAAGTCCCTGCCTGTGTGTGTATCTCATGAGCACATCACGAAGAGAGAACTTGGGAACCTGAGGTAGATGCCAGGTCTAGGTTATAGAAGCGGACAAAAGTGTGCACTGAGGACCAGCCCGCCGCAGCACAAATGTCCTGCAAGGCCACACCCAATTTCGAGGGTGACCTCTGGTGTTATTAGAAGAGCCAGTTCAGTGCCCTGAAGCGGATGACCGGCAGGGAATGACCGACCTGACTGAATTTCGCTCGTCGGAGCTCACTGAGTCCTGAAGCACAGAGGGTGGCAGGGGTATCAGTGAATCTCCGTGAGGGCACTGAGGAGGATCGGGCACTGTATACTGAGGTGTTATCCTTTCCTCCCCAGGTGGGGCTGCCCTCAGGGGCCTGACAATGGTGGCGTCAGGACCACTTAGTCGAGGTCCTCTTTTACAAAATAACCGTCCGCAGATCCGTCTTCGGTCTAGAAGACCCCGACTGAGAGCGTCGCCCCGACCCCCGTTCTTTCTGCAGAGGGGTGCGGGTTGCAATGGTCTGTTTTTGAGACTGGCGGTATGAGGAGCTTGACGGCCATGGGCCTGGGAATGACAAGGGAGGAAACGTTGAAACGCCGCCGTTTGCTTCCTCGCCTGCTGAAACCTCTCGACGACAGTGTTGACTGCATCGCCAAAAAGACCAGAGGGTGAGAGCGGGGCGTCTAGGAGGAAGAATCTGTCCTTATCTTGCATATCAGACAGATTCAACCACAGATGCCACTCCATGGCCACCATTATTGCCATTGAACGGCCGATGGCTCTGGCCGTTTCTTTGGTGGCTCGGAGGGACAAATCTGTGGCCCGACGCAGTTCGGCTATCACGTCGGATTCCTCCTCCTCCCTGTCATCCAGGTCCCTGAGCAGGTCAGCCTGGTATGCTTGTAACACTGCCATGGTGTGCAAACATGTGCCAGCCTGACCTGCCGCCGTATAAGCTTTCCCAACCAGACTAGATGTCAGCCTAACGGGCCTGGTGGGAAGCTTCGGGGCCTTCAGGGACGACGCTGAAGATGGGGAGAGAAAGCTCGCAAGCGTCTGCTCCACCATTGGCATCGCCCCATATCCCTTCTCATTCAGCCCCACAATGTTGGAATAATTTGAGACTGTGGGGCTGTAGATACGGGATGAATACGGGTTCTCCCACGATCTTGACACCTCGGCATGGAGATCGGGGAAAAATGGAAGGCCTCGTCATGAAGGCTGGGATCTAGCTCTCAGGAAACGCTCATCTAATTTACTTTTAGGACGAGCGTCCTGTTTCTCGGCTGGCCAATCGATATTTAATTTGGCTACAGCACGAGTCACAACCTCCACGAGCTCCTCATATGCGAGGGACTGTGGTGGCGAGTCCACAGTTTCCTCTGTCTCAACACTCATCACATCCACCTCCTCGGAGGAAGATAGATGAAGTGCCTGGCTCTCTCTCCGGGGGGAAGAAAGGCTTCCAATCCCTGAGAGGAAGCCGTGGATCTAGTGGGTGAGGGCCGAGAAAAGGACGAGCCCGTCTCGGATCCCTCTGCTAAATCCACTTGCGATCCCCATGACAACAGTCTACGCTGCGCCTCGGCAACAGCGGGACCTCTGCCAGCGTAATCGCGAGCATGGCCGCTCTCATCAAACACGGCCAGGTGAGAGCGGAGCACGCGCAGCGAGAGCAACACACGGTCATGACAATCAGCTCCCTCTAGAGCTGACCGTGCATGCTCCGCTCCTAAACAAACAACACACAGATCGTGTGTATCCCCCGCTGCCAGATATCGTGGGCAGGGAGGAACACAACGTCTGTAATGCTGTTCGCTCGCCATAGACTTAGACTTTGCTTTTGACATGATTGATATGCTTGTGGCTGACAGACAACAATAAATAGGACTGACACATACACAGAGTGCTACTGAAGAGCAGAAGCTAACTTGCGCTCTGCCGGATGCGCTTTTATACTTCCTGGTGCTCACGTCACCCCGCTCCTGACGTCTCACTGCTCCATTGGGCTGATTTTACACGTGCTTCAGAACGCGGTCACGCAGGGGCATTCCCAAAGTGATTCTCGACGCAGCTCGAGGTCCTGAAGGGGAACCAAGCTTTAGTATGACTATTTATATATAAACTAACGATGAGGCAATAATAACTGACTCAAATAAAATATCAAAACCAAGTAATTACATGGTTTTATTGAACAACACTGTTAAAATACACATTGCAATATGCCTATACATATTATAAACATAACCACCTTTAGTGTCATTATGTATTATAACGAATACAGGCAGAGGGCAGCAACAGCCTGGTGACGTTTCACTTTACAGCATGATTCAACGATGTTTAAATCCATTAACTTTTAATATTTGGGCACATGCAAACTCAGAAACTTTTATTTTGAAATCGTGATGTACAATAAATGGCATATTTAGAAATAGATTGATGTATTCTCCTGAGTTGGCAAAGGTTTATAAATGATTTACGTTACAAATCTAGTGAGATAATGCACACTGTTTTCCCAGATGAACATTAAGCAATTCAAATTCACAGCATATGCATATGCAGAGGAAGAGTTTAGCCCCTATCACACATACAGTCTTTACTGGTAAATCACCGGTAAGTTACCATTAACAGATCATGTGTGAACAGGACCTTTTCAAAAATCCTGATAAATTTGTTCTGGCAATCGTATCGTTCTTATGGCGATGACATGATTACTCTGAGCTGTTTACAAAGCTCCGCTGCTTTTTAATTAGTTTTCCTATATAAATATGCGTTAGATGGACATCTTTGACCATTGCGCCTCGCAGCTTTTTCAACGTGTCACGCTTCTCCATTCATCAGGACTGCGACTCTGCAATTGGATACTATTATGCGCATCTCGTGTTTATAAGAGAAAAAAATTCTGATTGGCTAGTAATGTTAGTTTGGTTGAGAGTGAAAGCTGTGCTCCTCTCATACCATTGGTAGGCGAACGCATGGACTCAAAAGTGATATCAACAAGTTTTTTTTAAATGTAGGATTATTTTTTTCCGCAGCCAAATGCTGCACGCCGGAGATCCAGCATGGTGCCGGAGAACTTTAAGCCCTGCAAACTATATATTAAATATTAAACAATACTAAACAATCTACAAACAGCATGGCCCCAGCTTTTTTCAGCTTTAAAAAGAGTATTATTTACAGTTCATTTTAGCACATGTATATAGGGAAAAACTCTCTATGTATAGTATATATATAATTAAAAAAAAAAAAGTAATATACTTTATTCATTATTTTTTGTTGTTGTTTTGCTATTTACAAAACTCATAATGCGTCTCTTTAACTGAAAATTGTCATTTAAAGAACCAGTCAATAATCACTGATTCACTATTCATAACTGACTCAAAAGAGTCACTTGTTCATGAATCGGTTGAACTACACAGGTTATGCTGATTTTGATTCAATAAAAAAATAATAATAATAATAAGTTAAGAGCCATTTGCTGCATAACATGTATGTGTCTGCATGAAACTATGTATGCATTTTAATGTATGTATGTATGTGCGTGGTTAATGTATGTATGTATACCTCTCTGGCCTGGTGAGGTGTATTGCCATCCAATCTGCAGTACTCAAACCCTCTCCACATGCAATAATCTTCCAGAATATCCAACACACGTGTCATCTGGCTAAATATTAACACTCTGGATCCTGCACACACATATATCCAGGAATGCATTCACAAGCACATGAAAAAATTCATCTTCATTCCAACTAAAAACATGACAAAATATCTATCAATTAAAAGCTAATAAACATATACACTGCTCACCTTGCTCTTGCACTTTAGGCAGAAGTTTATCCAGCACAACCATCTTGCCGCTGTTGGTGACTAAGTGTGTGTCCGTGGTGTATGGGGGACCAGGCTCCGCCCCGTCAAACAGGTACGGATGGTTGCAGCATTTCCGCAGCTGCATCAGAATATTCAAAAGCCGCATCTTATCCATCTTTCCGGCAGAATTCAGGATGTCAATATCCTTCATCAGGATACGTGTGTACCTAGTTAAACCAAGGAAACAAACACTGTGTACGATTTTTTGTATTATTCCAACATAACTGCAAATTGATTTTTTTCCACATATAGAGCTTGTTTAGTAGTTTACATTGCCAAGTACTTCTCTAAACTAGCAACTAGGCAGGATGGTTTACTAGTCTTACTGATGGACAAATTGCTTGCAGTGAAAAAATGTCCAGTTATTCATGCATAAACCTTAGGTCTCTGCTATTTGTGCAATAAAAATTAAGTTATTTTTCTTTTATAAATATCTGTCATGACTGAGATTAGCATCCTTGCAAGAAACACGACTGGTTAGCAGTTATGACCCTAAACTAGTCTAATTATGCAGGGCTGCCTTAAGACAGACTACTGTAGTCATTCAGACAACCCATACACAGATGAGTTAAAAAATTAATACAAATCCGGCTGATAAGCAACAGTGTTTGTTTACAGTATATTTTAGTTTTCACCAGTACGCAGCATACACACTATAAATAATCACTCAAAGTGTTTATCAAACCATATGGCAAGTTTTAAAGCGCCCCCGTGAAAATGAAGAGAGATGTGAGTGATGATTTGTGGAGAAAAATAAGAAATTCCCAGTCTAGTTCTGCAGAATAACACATGCAATATTGATCATTTAGTTGGGTGATCAAAACACAAGACAACAGCCTCTTTTTTTGCTTTTTTCTTACATGATTAGAACAAAATAAAATAACAAAGCCGCAACGCAGCACTTGGTAAATCTAAAAGGTTTTTACCACACAAGTTCTTGTGATATCAATGTTACATTAAAGATTAATGACTCAATATTTTACTGATGGAAAAAAATAAGCATGACGAAAAATTTACAACTCAGTCCATCAAAGTTTTAAATAATTTGCAGCACAACCTGAACCTGTTAATACTTACAGTCTTATGTTTTACGCAGATAACAAAAGCACATCAGCATTTACATCTTCGAGTGGTCAGAAACTGTCCCTGCCTGCCTCTGAGTGTTGCTTCAGTGATAGGATTACAATGCATCTAGTAAATTTACACTTGACTTTTAATGTGGTCAAGTGCAATGCCATACACACTATAAATAATCACTCAAAGTGTTTATCAAACCATATGGCAAGTTTTAAAGCGCCCCCGTGAAAATGAAGAGAGATGTGAGTGATGATTTGTGGAGAAAAATAAGAAATTCCCAGTCTAGTTCTGCAGAATAACACATGCAATATTGATCATTTAGTCGGGTGATCAAAACACAAGACAACAGCCTCTTTTTTTGCTTTTTTCTTACATGATTAGAACAAAATAAAATAACAAAGCCGCAACGCAGCACTTGGTAAATCTAAAAGGTTTTTACCACACAAGTTCTTGTGATATCAATGTTACATTAAAGATTAATGACTCAATATTTTACTGATGGAAAAAAATAAGCATGACGAAAAATTTACAACTCAGTCCATCAAAGTTTTAAATAATTTGCAGCACAACCTGAACCTGTTAATACTTACAGTCTTATGTTTTACGCAGATAACAAAAGCACATCAGCATTTACATCTTCGAGTGGTCAGAAACTGTCCCTGCCTGCCTCTGAGTGTTGCTTCAGTGATAGGATTACAATGCATCTAGTAAATTTACACTTGACTTTTAATGTGGTCAAGTGCAATGCGACTGTGATCCAGTATCTGAAAGGCAAAATAATGTTCTTTTTAGCAACATCATATGACCCCTTTAAAGTCTTTACTGTCACTTTTGATAAATTTACAGCCTCCTTGCTAAATAAAAGTATTGATTTCACACACACACACACACACACACATATATATACATAACTGGCCCCAAATTTTAAACAGTACTGTAGAATCAAGAAAATTTAAATTCAACTAAAAACAATCTGAAGCCATTTTTTCCCAGTCTCTTTGCTGATTTGATGATAAACTTTGTTTTATAATCTAAGGTGAAGACTTCTTTAAACACACAACACATTTGCACACAAACTTCCAACACAACTGTGACAGATACAGCAACATAACGTGTAGGTGGAGATAAAACAGCCTGCAATATTTCAAAAAGTATGACTCACACTGGCAGAGTTGAACACATCAGGCAGCAGAAAGTTCAAAAGCGACCAGAGCTCATGTAGATTATTCTGCAGTGGGGTACCAGTCAACAACAGACGATTGGTCGTCTTAAACTCACGCACAATCTCTGACAACTGTGAGCCGGAGATAAGAGAGAGAGAGACAGCAAGACAGAAAAACACAGAAAAGATGGCTCTGAAGTCTTTTCCACTATATAGGATCATTAAATCATCTCAGAAGTGTTATGAGACGTACTGCTCTGCTTTTTAGTTACTCTTGTATTAATTGGTTCTCATCAAATGTTTGTCTGGGTTCGAATACCTTTGATTTCTCGTTTTTGATGCGATGGGCCTCATCGATAACCAGATAGCGCCAGTTAAACTTCTTAAAGACAGATTTCTCCCGAATCACCATCTCGTATGATGTCACGCACACATCCCATTCACCGGGCATCATCACATCACGTATGAACGCTGCCTAAAAACATGCACATACTAATTAGAACTGATTAATTATTACACAAGCATTTTGACAGACCTGCTGGTAGGATGAAAGTGGGTAGAAAGGCAAAAGAACAAAGTAAAGCTTGAGAAAAAAAGAAGGACTTGAGCAGCCTTACTCTTTCATCTTTATTCCCGATGAGACAGACGGCCTTCAGGGTGGGCACCCAGCGTTTGAATTCATTCATCCAGTTATGCAGGGTAGATTTGGGCACTAGGACCATGTGGGGGCCGGGAATGTTCCTATAGTGCTTAAGGTAGCCTAGCAACGCAATTGTCTGCAGGGTCTTACCCAGACCCTGAACCAATCAGAACACAGAAATCCAGTGAGTCACAGTCTATGACATCAACAAGACCCAGAAAAATCACAGTCTCACTGAAGCCTCTGAAAAGATGCTGTAGCCGTGTTTTCATTGTCATGAATCTGTGTGGTTCTGCAATGACGCATATTCAGACTATTTCTGAACATGTAGGCATTCAACTAAGGATTAAATCATATATAGTTGCTTTTAAGCAGACCTGCCACTATGAACATGCTGTATTTCAGTGTGCTGAGCTTTATTTTAAAACATTAGAGAGAGATTGGGGTTTTACCATCTCATCAGCCAGGATGCCATTGATGCCGTTCTCATACAGAGAAATCATCCAGTTCAGGCCTCGGATTTGATAATCTCTCAAAGCTCCATTCTTAACATCTGTCAATGAATCAAAAAATTAGAAATTTCACACTTCACCTTTAAAGCAGTGTTTCCCAAAAATGTTGACTCCAAGGCCCATCATTGTTTGCAACAAGGATTAAGGATAAAGATTTTTTTTTTCTTTTATATTTTTTATTCACAATTTCTACCTGATAAAATATTTTGGAGCTTGGCATAACTAGAAAAAAAGTAAACTCATTATAAAAACTGACCATAAAGTTAATAATATTAAATAATAATATAATAATAATAATATTTTATTAATTTACATGATTTTTTTAGATCATGTTAATGTCTATTTCATATAACCAGGTTTTCAAAGAAAGTGTAAATCCTAGTTCTTCTAAGGAAAAAAAGTTGAGTGCGTGAATTAAAAGAAAAGTTTTTTTAGTTGTTTTGGCTTATTTTAATGCTTGTTTTGTTTAATTTGAAATAATTTTAAGTCATTTTGAGACCCCTTGGAATTTTGCTGAGGCCCCCTAGTGGGCCCCAAGTACCCTGGTTGAGGACCACTGCTGTTAAGAAATTTACTTACTCTCAATTGGTTTCAAACCTGTATGCTGTTATTTTTTTCTGTGGAATACAAAATTAGATTTTTTTTTTTTTTTAAAGAACCTTTATCATAAAAAAAACATGTAGTGACTACGAACTGTCAAGATCCAGAAAGAACAAAAAAAAGCACTGAAATAACTATAAAAGTAGCCCATATGACTATATTCAGATACTTCTGAAGTCATATGATAGCTTTGTGTGGGGAACAGGCCAAAATTATGTCATATGTCAGTTTTTTGGATGTCAGTAACATCAAATGGTAATTATTCTTGCTTGTCTCGTAACTAAATGTCATGTCAACTAAATTGCACCATATTAAAAGTTCTATATAAAGATTCTTCAAAATAGTCTTTTTGTGTTTCATGGAAAAAATAGCAGCATATGGGTTTTAAATGACATGGGGGTGAGTAAATAATCACAGCCTTTTTTTTTTAAATAACCAATATAATAATGTATCAACATGAATTACTATTTGTATTTAAAACAGTGTGAGACTCATTAATAAACAGAAACAGACTGACTGTTCATAAAAACATTGATTCATACATGAGGGTGACTCCTCAAAACGAACAAGAACATTAGCTGCCTTCCTGCTCTCGGATAAGAGTTCCTCATCCTCCTCCTGCTCTGTTCGACGATGGCGGTTACTGGAACGCACAAAGACGGGCCAGAAATAAATCAAACCAAATCACACATGTCTGACCAACAGCTTTGGGAATAATCGCTAACCCCATGCATCTGAATGTGTGAGCATGCATGTCTGTGTATGTGTGTCTGACTCACTCTCCGACAGACAGCAGATTCTGTTTCTCATCCAGCTTGATTCGAGGTCTCCCCACCTTCACCTTCAGAGGTGAGGTGGGGGATTTCTGACTGGCAGGCTGAATGAAATGAGCGAACAGCTCAGTCTGCTTCAGCAGGAACTCAAACCTGTTTGCACGGTCTGTTTTCTATAGGCAAGGGAGAGACAAAGATTTTTGAGTAAATTATGATTATAAATGATTACTTCAAATTCTTTAAAAACTATTTTAACTTCATAAAGTTTTGTTTTAAAAAAAAACAAATGTTCACATATGTTGTTTTTTTAAATCGATTGATGGATTTTACATTATTTGTATTCTATCAGTTAAAACGAATTTCAAATTCTGCCAAAAGTGACCTAAACTGTGCCTGAAACCTAACAAATGCTGAATTCACAAGCAGTATATGAAAGTAGGAAGGCATCAAGCATGTCTGAATTCAGTGTTTGATTAATATCTAGTAAATTCCTTCATCTAGTAGGTTTCACCTCCATCTCTGGTTGGTTTTGAGGGTTGGTAGTGCAAACCTCATTCTCACCTGTGAGTAACACTGGCTTACACCTCAATGTATTTAAAAACCTGTTGGCACAACATTAACCATTAAAAGTGTAATGAAAGCTCACTCTTTTTTCCTCATACTCAGGGTCAACCAAGCTCTCCTTCACAGCTGCTTTAGGAGGAGGGTCCAGGAGAAATGGTGGGTCTTCCTAGAAACACAAATCAAAGACACACATTAGATACCAATACATGCAGACAATATATGCATTGTAACAACTATTCAATCCCAGGTGCTGTGACAGATGCATGTGCTGTTTAATGCGTCAGACACATGTTTTCCTCCATGCATAACTTTCATCAGGCAAATATTTCCACTTTGTCCTCATCTTGACAGCCAGCAAGTTTCCATTAAACTTCACATACTTCACTGAATACGTGCCAGCGCATATACATATGAAACAGATGGATTTATTTAGAAAAAGATCATAATTTTGCTAAAATATTTATTGTTGGACATTAAATTTAGCTCAAAAAAATTAATTAGATATAAACATATTAAAACAGTGGCAGTCCTTCTATTTCATTCAGTTTACACAGATGCATATAATCTGATCTCCAATCACATATATATAACCAATCAAGATAAGAGGTAACAATTTAGACCCATCCGCTTTCAGTATCACATTAGTGTGTCACCAGAACTTTTATGGATGAAAAGCAAATTATTGAAGGATCTGAAAACAAGTGAGACTGAACAAAAGGTTAATATTTAAATTGTTTCATTATGAAATAGTGTATAAATAGTTAAATAAATGTCACTGTATATGGTGCTGCAATATTTGTCCTGCTATTGTGTTGGTAATCGAATAGATAAAGAGTCATTAATTATCAAGACTATTAGATAAATATCAAGGGAATATCATTTCTGTACGGAAGCATAATTAATAGTAAATATATAAACATCAATCCTGCTGCAATAATTTATTGGCTCGGTCAATATTGATCTACATTTCAGCCTCTAACAGGCCAC
Organism: Sinocyclocheilus grahami; assembly: GCF_001515645.1. Lineage (NCBI taxonomy): Eukaryota > Metazoa > Chordata > Actinopteri > Cypriniformes > Cyprinidae > Sinocyclocheilus > Sinocyclocheilus grahami. The sequence goes on along the minus strand of NW_015505768.1, from coordinate 173,596 downwards.
CACCGAGAAATGACAGTAACGTGTTACTATGTCCATGAGGAATAAATGTGTGATTTCTTATAATTTAGTTATATTAAATTCTGCTTTACAGCTGTATGTACACAGGTGTTTTTGTTTTATAATATAATGGTCACAAATTAAAACCTTTCACATATAGATAAATTTACTATTTATTTTTATAACCTGCAGTTTGCAGGTTGTCTAGAGCAGTGTTTCTCAACCCCTAGTGGTCCTTGACATAAGGCCAGGGGGTCCGTATAAAGTATGATTTTTTTTGTATAAATTTTGTATATTTTGGCATGACATGTTCCCATGAAAGAAAAATCCAATATAGCTTATGATATGGCCAAATACTGGACAAGTCAGCTAACTTGAATTATACTTGACTGCACTTGGTCCTCACAAAGACACAAATGATACGAGTCAATTTTGTTCTGGGGGTCCTTGAGGATGGTTCTGAATTGGACTGGGGTCCGGTACGCCAAAAGGTTGAGATTCACTGGTCTAGAGGACAACATGATGACAGAATGTGGAACACCATGTATTTTTGTTTTGTTTTGTTTCCAAAAAATACAGATATAAATTGGCTATTTTTATCCAGTTAAACAAAGCTACAGCCTTACTTCACCTGTAACTTCAGCGTAAAGTGTCTTCATTAGAGCGACGCACCACCAAAGAGTGAAAGGGAGGGATCCCATTAAACCAGTGTTATGCTAGCTGTCACTGTTCTAGACTGTTAGTTCTGCCCCTGGATATAGTCCAATCAGCGTCAAGTCACGTTCTGTGGACTATTTGGAGTATTGTATCTTGAATTTGATAAAACAATTATCTTTATTTAAAATGTTTCAAGTCTTAATCTTTTTCCTTTTGTTATACTGGGATAAATCATAATGGGATGTATGCTAAAGTTGTTGGACGTGGTTCTCTACCTAGAAATGTTTCCACCAGCCGCCACTGGAGTAGAGTCACAATAACAAGTTACAGCAAACATGCGTTACAACAGGTTGCCATGGTAACCATTATTGCTTCTCCTGTACATTCCAAATAAATCACTATAAGATCCCGACGTTTCTTATATTACTATTATTACGCCAGTGGTGGCATACACGGTATCACAATTTTATTCTAGTAACAATAACTGTACTAGTTATGCTATTTTAGCAGAAGCTATGGCTACCATTGTAACTTTTTAGGCGATGTGTTACAAATCTTACATCATAATCACAAAAGTATGACAATAAATAACAATACAAATTGATTACAAGCGATTTCTGTAAACGCAGCAATACGAACAACAATATGTGACCAGTCATGTAATATAATGTTTAAATCGCTTATTAAAACGACTCTTTTTGGTAACTAAAAGTTGGACCCCGGCCTTAAACTGCTTATAGTGACAAAAGATCAATCCTCTCACTGGCCCAGGCTTATATAAGCTCAAATAAAGCCAGATTGGCATCAGAGTCATTTCAGCTCAGAGTAACAGTGAGTATGTTTATTTACGCATGTCTGCATATAGTTGTTGATGTTGATTAGACAGATTTGCACGCGTTCCGTCTGTGGCTGCATGAACAGTGGCGCAACTCTGCTCCGACCGCAGACGGAACGCATGCAAATCTGTCAAAGCCACAAAAACATGCTCTGAAGCACTGAGTAATAAACATCTAAAGCTCTGCAGATGTGAACTGAACTCCGCCTTCCCGCCATGTTCCGTTCCCCCCAAACGCAGATGAACTGGAAACTTCTGCATCCTGCTTTTCATGTCCGTCTGCAAACACATTCTGTACTTCTCTCTTTCGCTTTACCTCTTCTGCCTCCCGAGAAGTAGACGGTAGCTCTTCGTCCGACATGTTGGTTATTGTGCGAAGGTTTTCATGAGTTACTGGTGACTGGCGATGTGTTACAAATCTTACATCATAATCACAAAAGTATGACAATAAATAACAATACAAATTGATTACAAGCGATTTCTGTAAACGCAGCAATACGAACAACAATATGAAGTGTGACCAGTCATGTAATATAATGTTTAAATCGCTTATTAAAACGACTCTTTTTAGTAACTAAAAGTTGGACCCCGGCCTTAAACTGCTTATAGTGACAAAAGATCAATCCTCTCACTGGCCCAGGCTTATATAAGCTCAAATAAAGCCAGATTGGCATCAGAGTCATTTCAGCTCAGAGTAACAGTGAGTATGTTTATTTACGCATGTCTGCATATAGTTGTTGATGTTGATTAGACAGATTTGCACGCGTTCCGTCTGTGGCTGCATGAACAGTGGCGCAACTCTGCTCCGACCGCAGACGGAACGCATGCAAATCTGTCAAAGCCACAAAAACATGCTCTGAAGCACTGAGTAATAAACATCTAAAGCTCTGCAGATGTGAACTGAACTCCGCCTTCCCGCCATGTTCCGTTCCCCCCAAACGCAGATGAACTGGAAACTTCTGCATCCTGCTTTTCATGTCCGTCTGCAAACACATTCTGTACTTCTCTCTTTCGCTTTACCTCTTCTGCCTCCGCGTGCGCCTCCCGAGAAGTAGACGGTAGCTCTTCGTCCGACATGTTGGTTATTGTGCGAAGGTTTTCATGAGTTACTGGTGACTAGACAGTAAGTTATAAAGCATAATTTTGGCGTATGCGTCATGACAGGACCGTACAATCACGGCGCGCGCGCACGCCCCTTTCAGAGCTTCATATCAAATCTCGCGAGAACAGAGTGATCCATAGTCACTTTCAGAGCTGTTCTCTAGATCTCGCGATATTATCAAATGCTCAAAAATGGGCAACTGTCAAACATCAAACACTGAGACACAAGGCAGAAAGATCAAATGTATCATAATGTTTTCGTTTTAATGCCCTGATATTGTAAGATTATAATTGATCTATTATTAAAAACGGGACAATACATTGTGTGTTTTTGTTTGTTGTGGGTTCCATAAACTATTATTATGATTAATGATTATTATGATGTCGGGTCAAATGACCCTAACTGATTTTAATACAGTTCTCTAAAAACAAAACAAATGAGAACATAATAAATAAATTAAAACTATATTTAACAAACATTTTTAAAATTTCTAATTGTATTTAATATTTTCATTTTCACAAACTGTGAATATACTGTATACCAGTGGTTTTCAGCCTCTCTTACTCCAAGGACCCCCACTGTCCTCATGACTTTTCAAGTTGTTTGTGATTTAATGGATCAGCTTTACTCACAATTTCTAGTATATCCATTTTTTTTCAAGACATTATGAAACCTTGGCTCTTCTAAGAAAAAACCTTTTGAGGGGGTGAATTAAAATATCTTTATAAATATATTTGCTTATTTTTAATGCTTGTTGTCTACCATTTTATGTTATCTTGAGACCCCCTATAGTGGGCCCCAGCTCTCTGGTTTAGAACAAACCAACTTTAAAAAAAAATTCAAATGTTATTTTATGTTTGTGCTTTTGGATGTTGGTTTTATACACACAATCATAAAAGGTGGTAATATTAATATTATTTATTTATTTATATATACATTTTATGTTATCTTGAGACCCCCTATAGTGGGCCCCAGCTCTCTGGTTTAGAACAAACCAACTTTAAAAAAAAATTCAAATGTTATTTTATGTTTGTGCTTTTGGATGTTGGTTTTATACACACAATCATAAAAGGTGGTAATATTAATATTATTTATTTATTTATATATTTTTTTTTTTGGGCCAATAAAGTATTTTGATATAGATATTGGTCACTAGATGGCACACAGACACCACAAAATTTCCTCATGCAGCACAATCTGCTACTTCCCATAATGTGCAGATAGGAAAAATGGTGTTTTACCTAAAAAAAATATTTGTAGGACAGATTTTGGTGGCATGCATAACAAATCATTGTTAAAATGAACAAAAGTTTAAAATAATTCCCCATTTTTCATTTCCCTGTCTCCTCCTTTCTTTCTCTGAGGCTCCAACAACAGATGGCCTAGTAAACCAGTTAAAATTCCACTCACAGCATTTTCCAAACTGACCTTGGGTTTTCTCACATAAACACACACACAAGGTCATGCTGGCTTGTTACAAGATACTGGAGGGAGGAACATCTTTTTCTTCCTCCACCCAGAATACACACACAGACGGTTCGCTTGTACATACATGTCCTCTCAAAGATCACACACAAATACAAAAACACACACGCTCTCTCCTCCCACCCTCTGTTTGTTCCTCCTCCGTCTCTCGCTCTTTCTCTCTCACTCTGTCCCTGGTCGATGATGTGAGTTCCTCCTCTCCGTGTGTGGGGGGGTTGAACACAGGATTCTCTCTGCTTTCCTCTCAGTCTGCAATCAGCAACGGACACACACACACAGACGCAGCAGCTATGAGCGCAGGCGATGTGGTGTGCACAGGATGGCTCATAAAATCCCCTCCGGAGAAGAAGCTAAAGAGATTTGTGAGTAAAAGTCCTGTGTGTCTGTGATGCATTCTGCATTAGAACCAGGTACTGCAGTATAATAATGATCCACTGTCAGTTCATGTTCTCTGTGTTTTTATAACACAGCTGTGTTTCTCTGTGCTGCATGGATGCACTTTAATACATACTAAGTGCTGAACTATGCATTGTGACTATTGCTTACACTTGTGCTTTCCCTGCTGCTTTCCATCACTGTCAGTGTTTTATACTACTTAACTGTGCTGTGCCGAAGGCTCTGCTTGGCTGCATTTTAATTTCAGTTGCCTGTGGACTTTAGATTGTTGTTATGCGATGCTTTACACATGCTAATTCTCAGCTGTGTTAGTGCAGCATTTGTGTGCCTTCTTGCACGTGGCTGTGCTGTTTTGCATTGCCTCTTGCCTGTCAAATTCAGTGTTGTGCTTTATGACAAAGCAGTTTACCTGTGCTGTATCTCTTCCATAAGTTACTCTGTCATGGAATGCATCTCAAATTCTGTATTTCTTGTATATAATTTGTTATTGCAGTTTAATTTAGTATGTAAGTGACAGAGCATTGTGCTTTGTCATTTAACTGCAGTCAGTATGTTATTTGCTGTTCGATCTTCCTCACTTTCTTTTAGCATGTATCTGCAATCTGTTTATGTTTACTGTGCTTAATTGTGCAAGTGTTTCACTGTGCTCAGCTTTCATTTCACCCTGTGCTTTCATCTGTCAGACCAGAAGCCACAGTGCACATTTTACCTGTGTCTGAGCAAATGTTACTTGTATTGCTGTGATAATGTTTGCTATACATGTAAACAGGAAATAGTTTAAAACAGGAACTATTAAAGTAAAACTGGAACAGTTTAAAACTGAAACAGCTTAACTGGGTTCTCTTTTTACTGTGTTAAACGGTGCTGTGCCTCAGTTTTGTTGTAAACAGGGATGAGCAGTATGTCATGGACTCATGGTAATCCCTATTAACAGTATACAGACCTGTTAACACCAAAAATGATATCTATAACCATAACTATATTGGTTGATATGACCAATGGAGTTGTTTGTCATTATTAAATCCTTAAGCTTGTTAATGTTGGGTGTATTCAGATTTTTTTTAATTGTTTACCTGACAAAATTTGTTCTGAAAGTGGTTTCCAGTATTGTTCCTCTGTGTCATTATGAAGCCCCGTTCACACCGAGGACTATAACTATAACATAGCTATAACTATAAAGTTTTAATAATCGCTCTAGTTCTGTGAGAATAGGGAAGTCCACACCAGAGTATGTGAGCGGAGTGGAGCGGCAACAATTTCTTCTCCGCACTCCAAGCAATACTCACTCCGCTTCAGCATTTCCCGCTCCTCACTCCACAACTCTCTCAACTGATCAGAAACGCCGCTCTGCCTTCGCTCTATTACAAAATTTGCGGCTAAATTATTTCAGAATGTTTTGAAATATCACACAGATATGTTCAGAACTTATATTAAACAAAAAATACACAATAATAAAATAATAGTTTTAATGTGGTTTATTGAAACACTACAATTAGCCCACGTCTATATTAAATGACTGTTTAACTCAGGGGTCTCTAAACTCGGTCCTGGAGGGCCAGTGTCCTGCAGAGTTTAGCTCCAACTTGCCTCAACACACCTGCCTGGAAGTTTCAAGTATATCTAGTAAGACCTTGATTAGCTGTCTCAAGTGTGTTTGATTTGGGTTGGAGCTGAACTCTGCAGGACACCGGCCCTCCAGGACTGAGTTTGGTGACCCCTGGTTTAACTCGCTTGTCTGTACAGCGCCTCTCTACTATGGTGAAACTGAGGGTTGTAGTTACTTCAGAAACATAAAGAATATGCTGTAACTTTTTAAGCTGATAATTCACAGGACAGCATTCACAATTTTCTGCACTCCTGAATGTTTCTATGTGCGCGCGATCTGTACGTTATGTGCGAGCTTGTATATTGTGTGCGCGGGCAGCAATGTAGCAGCACATTAGTTTAGAGCGGAGATTAGCTACCTGTACAAAAAACTGTTTAAAACGTGAATTCACCCAATCAATATTAAGTATCCACATGCTACAAACAAACATGCTTGAGATATAACCTCCCGCACTCGTCCATCACCGTCATTAAACCTTCACATTCTTTCTGATTTGAGTGATCCATGTATCTGTCAAGCTAGATAATGATGTTTAATGCGTGAATTCTTGAAAAAATGCAGTTATATTACGGGCTGTTGGCATTAATTGTGCTTGTGATGGAGCGGTAGTGGAGCGCTCTCTGAGCGACTGAAAACCACAACGCTCCGACTTTCAAAAAATCCACTCCTCGCTCCAGTCAAAAATCACGCCGCTCCGCTGTCACAGTGTCTGGTTGTGGTGCCCTGGACTGGTCACTTGAGGGCCTGTTTATTATTTCCGATCATGATCAGACATAATGACAAGCAAGGGACTATGGGAAATGGAGTTCAACACATATAACATAAAAACGGGAGAGTGCCCTTAAGTGGCCAGTTCAGGGCACCACAAAAGGTGGTAATATTAATATTATTTATTTATTTATATATATGTTTTTTTGGCCAATAAAGTATTTTGATTTAGATATTGGTCACTAGATGGCACACAGACACCACAAAATTTCCTCATGCAGCACAATCTGCTACTTCCCATAATGTGCAGATAGGAAAAATGGTGTTTTACCTAAAAAAAATATTTGTAGGACAGATTTTGGTGGCATGCATAACAAATCATTGTTAAAATGAACAAAAGTTTAAAATAATTCCCCATTTTTCATTTCCCTGTCTCCTCCTTTCTTTCTCTGAGGCTCCAACAACAGATGGCCTAGTAAACCAGTTAAAATTCCACTCACAGCATTTTCCAAACTGACCTTGGGTTTTCTCACATAAACACACACACAAGGTCATGCTGGCTTGTTACAAGATACTGGAGGGAGGAACATCTTTTTCTTCCTCCACCCAGAATACATAACGGTGCTGTACCTCAGTTTTGTTGTAAACAGGGATGAGCAGTATGTCATGGACTCATGGTAATCCCTATTAACAGTATACAGACCTGTTAACACCAAAAATGATATCTATAACCATAACTATATTGGTTGATATGACCAATGGATGATAACTGTCCAGATTCTGTTTATTACAAGAGTTGTTTGTCATTATTAAATCCTTAAGCTTGTTAATGTTGGGTGTATTCTGATTTTTTTTAATTGTTTACCTGACAAAATTTGTTCTGAAAGTGGTTTCCAGTATTGTTTCTCTGTGTCATTATGAAGCCCCGTTCACACCGAGGACTATAACTATAAGCCTCAGTTTTGTTGTAAACAGGGATGAGCAGTATGTCATGGACTCATGGTAATCCCTATTAACAGTATACAGACCTGTTAACACCAAAAATGATATCTATAACCATAACTATATTGGTTGATATGACCAATGGAGTTGTTTGTCATTATTAAATCCTTAAGCTTGTTAATGTTGGGTGTATTCAGATTTTTTTTAATTGTTTACCTGACAAAATTTGTTCTGAAAGTGGTTTCCAGTATTGTTCCTCTGTGTCATTATGAAGCCCCGTTCACACCGAGGACTATAACTATAACATAGCTATAACTATAAAGTTTTAATAATCGCTCTAGTTCTGTGAGAATAGGGAAGTCCACACCAGAGTATGTGAGCGGAGTGGAGCGGCAACAATTTCTTCTCCGCACTCCAAGCAATACTCACTCCGCTTCAGCATTTCCCGCTCCTCACTCCACAACTCTAAGTGGCCAGTTCAGGGCACCACAATCAGACACTGTGACATCCGCTCCCAACTTTAACAAGCTTGAGCATTTAAAGCAGCAGATGATATACAGTAACTGCAGATTGCACTTTATTATTTGTTAGTGTGGACATTAACATAGTTACCATTAGAGTTATTATTTTGGTGTGAACAAGCCTTAACTGTGATGTGGACTTCCATATTCTCATATAATTAGAATGATTATTAAAACTTTATGGTTAGAGTTATCATCCTTTGTGTGAACGGCAGTTAAATTCTAAAATTAAGTATTCAATCATTAGTCATATCATATCATGCAAGTATAGCATTGTTATTTTAATAGCACTAAGACAGGGGTAGACAAGTTCGGTCCTAGAGAGCCTCGGTCCTAGAGAGCCACAGTCCTGCAGAGTTCAGCTTTAACCCTAATCAAACACACCTGAACAAGCTAATCAATGTCTTCAGGATTACTAAGGCTATAGGCAGATGAGTTTTGTTTTCAGGGTTGGAGCTGAACTCTGGAGGACTGCGGCTCTCTAGGACCGAACTTGCCTACCCCTGCACTAAGATAATATTATAGTTTTTATTAATATTTTAAATTAGTTTTTATTATATTTTTTGCTGACATGTCATTTACTAATTTACTAATCTTTTAAGCATTCTTTGTTTGGCTAAATGCATTACTGAGATCATATTTTGCTTGTTAATACATGTAATTCGCAGTCGTAAAACACCCTTTCCAAAAGCAAGGTGCACAGTATTATTCAAAAGATTTATATACAGAAGAATACTGTTTACTCTAATTAACTGATTAGACACTCAGAGAAACTATCAAGTTAGTCCTCTGCATCGAAGTGGAGATCTCAGTTGTTTGGTTGAGAAGAGGAAGGGAGGACCACCAGTCATAAGATGTGTGTTCAAAGTGTCAGTCTAACACCACAAACATGTTCTCTCTCACCCCTCTCTCTCTCTTTCGCTTTGTTTCTGTGAAATTTGGGTGTGTTGCAAAACATGGGAAGTGTAGGGTGCCAGGCAGTTGAGAGTGACCATGAATTCAGAAATGAGCTGTGCTATCAGAGACCACACAGGCAAAAGTGGCTTGACTGCTATTAGTTAGAAGGTGTAACCCAGTGACTGACAAATAGTGAGTGCACATGTGTAAACAAGTGTGCCTGTAGTCTGTGTTTGTGCTTATGTGCGAGTCAGTAAATAGTTTAAGGCACTGCATGAAGAGCAAGCAAATGCTTTCTCTTGCTCACTCGCTCTTTCTCTCTAGCTCTCTCTCTTTCTCTGGTTTTGTGGCTTCATCTGATAGTAAAATGGGAAGGAGTGTTTGTTGTGTGCTACCAGTGTGATCTTTTTCTTTCTTTCTTTCTTTCTTTTTTTTCTTTTATTCTTTTTCTGAATTGGAGATGTATATATGGACAAATGATGAACAAGACAAATAGTCAGCTACAGTATAGCACAAATAGCATGTCTGTGAATGTTTTTAAACATTTTAGGTTAAAAAACATATTATTGAAGGAGATTTGAAAATTGTCTCTGTTTTTAATTATCTTTGAGCTTAAATTTTTGCATTATTTTATTGAAAAAAAAATATTCCATGCAGTCTTTCAGTTAATATGATGTTGCCACTTCATACGCCTTAACTGAGAAATAATCATCTTAATAACCTTTATACAACAAAGAAATAACATTTTAGCCTTATAATTTTTAACTGTATAATACTACATAATTTTTAGGTACACAGTAAGAAAATACAAGTAACAAGTAATTTGAAATACAGGTGAAACACTGAAATACTGAAAAAATCATTTCATTTTCATTCGAAAAAATTCCTTCATATTAACATAGTACATATTTTTATGGACTTTTGTTTAGAGTTTAGAGTATAGAGTATATATATATACATGTATATATACAAACACACACTGTTTATGCACAGCATGAATGCAAGTGTGATACTGCTTACCATATTTCAATAAACAAGAAGTTAACATTGTAACTTATAGACACAATATACTTTTCCAGTTATTTTAGCTCCGTCAACATAAATAGCTCCAAACAAAGCAGCAGAACTGCTGCGTGTCTCATAGCAACACAGAGCAGGTGGTGCAGAGCTAGCTGTGAGGTGGTGTTTCCTTCCTGAATGAATCATCAAAACGAATCATTTGAGTGAATGATTCAGAGAATCGCTCATAAAGGCAGTCACTTGTTTCGTTCCTAAATGAATTACCGTTTTTGAACCAACTGGTTGAATGAATGATTCGATGATTCACAAAACAAAGACTTCATCAAGACTATCGTTAGAAACATTTACTATTTACTCTTTGTTGTTACCCTTAGGAAGAAAACAAAACACATTGTTAAATGTTAGTTTAGATTCACATTTACTTAGCATGTCCATCTAAAAAGAACCTGGCCTCTTCTTGCTTAATATGGCTCTCAGGACTCATGTCAGCACTTAGTCTGGATCTCAAAGAAGAGGAAGAGAGTTTGTCTTGTGATGCTAGAGGGATCGAAATCCTGCAGCTCTACGGCTTTCTTACCCATTATGTATTTGTTTAGATCATATTGGACATCTGGGAAAAAAAAACTCAAGGAAGGAAGTCAGGGTCTTCCTGATGATACAAGTGTGAGACGGTGGTCTTTTTAAAATATTGCTGTAAGAAAGAAGCGTATTTTTTTAGAATGAATTGAACATAAATAGAGAAATGCTCAGAAAACTGGTCTTGTTTCTCAAGAGATCTTAATGACGCTCCCCTGCTGGTGTGTTAATTAGATTATTTAGATTCTTGGAGGCCTGTGTGTGATATCTTTACCGTCAGGTGCTGTGTAACAGCTGACCGCTGTGGTGAAATCTTGGTTACAGAAAAAAAACAGCAACTAAGTGAACAAAGACACTTTAACTTGACACAACAGAGAACTGAATGCTGTCAGACATAAGCAAAACAGACCGTACAAATTGCTGATGGTTTCAGAACATTCAGGATCGAGGCTGTTACACTAAAAGCATGTGTGCAACCTTAAGGCCATGCAAAAATGCTGAACTTTCTCTTCTTTCACTGGAATAAGGATCTAGTCTAACTGCAGTTAGTGACTATAAGTTAGTGGCAATGACAGATGGTGTTTGTTTCTCAAGCTTGTTTGATTTGGGTTTTAGGTGGGTTTTTGGTGCCGCATCTGATGGTCAGTTTGGCTTTCTAATTGTAGTTCACCTTACTGTCATATATCAATTCCTAAAAACTGAAATCAATTTATCAAAGATCATATATATATATATATATATATATACGTTTTATGTTGAATAGCAAGTAATAGTTTTAATAGTTTTTATTTATTTATTTTCTGTTTATCTTGCCTAGCATATAAAGTGAACCACTGGTGCCCCCTCAAAACAGTGCATGGTGCCCCTATACTTTCTTTATCTTTTTGCGTTATAGTATTCAACAAGAAAAAGAGCGAGAAGGAGAGAGAAACTATGAGTTAACTGGGGACTACAAAAGAACTGCCACTTTCTCTCTATTCCCTGTCATTCTCTTCCCTGCAGTAGTTTCTATGATAGTTTCTGTTACATCATTGAAAATGGAAAGTCACATGCATAGGAGAATTTTCTGAAAGACAGATTTCCAGATTTCACCTGAGGCAGGTACTGCTTGCACTTAATAGAACAGAGCAAAAAAAAAAGGACAAAAACCTTAATAACACATAATACACTGTATAATAATCAGACATAATGACCTAATAACCTAACGTACAGTGGGTACGGAAAGTATTCAGACCCCCTTACATTTTTCTCATATGCTAATATTAACCTAATTACCTCATGATGACATAATAGCCTAATATCTTTTTAATGGAATAACAACTTAATACATCTAATAACCATGTTTTTGGAACTGATTACAGTGCAGAAACTGGATTTCTAGTTACTGGTAAAGCCAGGAGTTTTATACTGATTGACTTGGTGTGTAAGTGTTGATTATTTACTTGTAAGAATATGTACAACCTGTTTCTGCTCTGAGAGATTAATCTGTGTGTGTTTCTTGAAAAGTAAGTATGTAAGTCATCTCTGACTGCAGACCACACCCTGCCCAGCTTAGACAGAAGTTTATCTGTAAATTTGTTCTTGCATTTACACTAGCCTTGCCACAGTTACGCTTGGTAAGGGACAACGCTGGTGTGAAATTTTATATTGGGTAAATAAGGGAAATTATATGAATCAAACTTACTTATACAAACACCACAAATGTATCAATCTAGACCCATTAATTTCTGCAATGACTGAACTCTTGTAATGATCAACGTTTACTTCTATTGCAATTTCATCGAATGCTCCTTGAGTTTCATTTTCACTTAATGAGTTAAAAACTTAACTTAAAATAAATCAAGCTGTTTTCATTACTGTGTGTAGACTATTGCACAATGAAATTGGCTCCTCAGTTGGTTTGAACTAGTGGTCGACCGAAATGGGTTTTTTGACGGCCGATGCCGATATCTTGGAAAGCAGGGTGGCCGATGGCCGATATAAAGCCGATATAATTTTATTTATTTTAATTTATATTTAAGAAATTTGAAATCATTTGAAAATAGATTAAAAATAATTGTGTAAAATAAACATACTTATACTTTAGAAGACAAAGCCTTTTTCACAAATATTTATTAAAAATCTAATTAAGGAAGTAAACACTGTAACCAACAGGGCACTCAGTATTCTGGGAAGTTTGTGTGCATTGGGAATCATATATATATATATTTTTTTCAAATAAAGCCAAGGTAACACTCATTTTACATAGAGCACGCAATGAAAATGACATGAATATGACAGTGGGCAAATGCATAAAGCGCAGCATAATTTGAAATCACTAACTTAGTTTAAAGTTTGTCGATCGCGCGTCTCCAGTGAAGCTGAACTCTCCTCCTGTCAGCATTCAATTTGCACGGACCGACCGTCACACAGAGAACACGCGATCGTGCAGGATACACATGCACACTTCACAAGATCTCACAACTGGATCCGACTAAATTTGCAAGGTTTGTGAAATTAAATGTTCATTAGTCATTCAAAGATTTGTTTAAATGATATAAATGCGTATTTGCTGAATGCTGACGGCAAATGAGAAAGTATTATAATGTTTGCCTTTCTATTACTAATAATATTAAAGCAATCGTTATTTTTTGTATACATTTTAATTCCTGTTTAACAGTTCTATCTGATTATTAGACAGACTTCTATCCATATTAGACAGAACTGAACGACAGCGAACATGAGGGAGAATGTGAGCGGTGTGCGCTCAGGCGCTGCCGTTCTCAGCGCTGTCAAAATAAAAGTCCCGCCTCGAACACATCGGCCAAACAGAAAAACTTATCGGCCGATGCCGATATTTGAAAAATGCGAAATATCGGCCGATATATCGGCCTTGGCGATATATCGGTCGACCACTAGTTTGAACAGATCTTGCATGGTGTGAAAATTAACACTGTGTAGTCTTATTTGTAGTTATATATAATTTGTAATAATTATTCAGTTCTGCCCGATTACATATTCGTTAACATTATCCAATAGCCAGCCTTAGTGACATCAGTGGAAAAGGGCATTTGTTTCAGAGGAATTTTGTATATTTTTATCAGTGTTATTTTAATATTATTTATATATTATTATATTAATTATTAAAATGTTGAATTATCTTTTATTTTTTTATTTATAGTTTTCTTTTTAACTTTTTATTAGTTTTTTTTTATATTTCTATTAAGCTTCATCTTAATTTCAGTTTTTGTAATTTTTTTGGTGGTTGACTTAAACTTGTTTTATTTTAGTCACAGTTGCCAAGGTAACATTTCTAATTTTCGTTTAAGTTGAATTTTATTTCAATTAAAGATAACAACTTTTTACTTTTTAAAACAACTGATTTTTAATTATTTAAGTTTATAAAGACAAATATTTATTTTCTAATGTGTTCAAAATAATACCAATCAAAACCAACATGTCAAGATATAAAAGGGGGCAAATGTTGCTTTCATGTGAACAGTGAATGCTTGCAGTCTGAAAACAAGACAAGATCTAAGGAGACTTTTTGACTTGATTGCTAACCTGTGTGAGGGCACACAGCTTTCAATGTTAATCCAGTTCTGTTCCCCTCTCTTTCTCGCTCTCTGTCCCTTTCTCTCTCAGTCATGGCGAAAGCGATGGTTTGTTTTGCGGAGGGGTCGGATGAGCGGGAATCCTGACGTTTTGGAATATTACCGTAGCAAGAGCTCCCGGAAACCAATCAGAACCATCGACCTGCAGGAGTGCGAGGTCACCATCGAGGCAGAGGTGCGGCCCACTAAACGCCAGTATCAGAATCAGCACCTGTTTGTGGTCAAGACAGCCACACGCATCTTTTACCTGCTGGCCAAAACGGCAGAAGAGATGAACATCTGGGTACAGAACATTGGACAGATTTGTACATTTGGTGGACTGAACAGACATGCAGGTGAGGAGGTTTTTATTTTACATGAGAATGTGACAATGAGAATGTGAGAATGAATGCAGATTTGTCCAGTAAATAATCTAATAATAATAATAATAATAATGTTTTATCATTAAATTAAATAACTTATGCTCACAAAGACTGCATTTATTTGATCAAAATACAGCAAAAACAGTAATGTTGTGAAATATGATTACAATTTAAAATAGCTGTTTTTATTTAATTTTATTTTATTGAAAAATAAAATGCATGTAATGCATTCCTGTGATGTGAAAACTGGATTTTCAGCAGTCATTACTCTTGTCTTTAATGTCACATTATTCTTCAGAAATCATTCTGATATGTTGATTTGGTGCTAAAGAAATATTTCGTATTTATTACTATCAATATAGTAGTTTAATATATTATATTGCTTAATATTTTTGTCTAAAAACATGATACACTTTTTTCAAAATCCTTTAAAGTATATAAAGTTCAAAACAATAGCCACAAAAAATGGTAAATGGTCACTTTTGATCAACTGAATGCATCCGTGCTGAATAAAAGTATTATTTTTTTAAGAACAAATTCTTTCTGATGACAAACTTTTTTTAATATATGCATTTTCTAAATAAATAACAGAAAAAATAAGTAATTATTTGTACCTCAGCAAGTGACAGGTGGCACTAAAAAAATGGATTACAGGAAAATATATAATTTATATATTATAAAATATTAATAATAAGGTACTAATGAAAAAGAAAACCTACTAATTCTTAAAACTAAAATGATTTAACCTTTCTCTGCAGTAAACATGCAGTTAATAAATACGTACCGTGTTTGTGCGTGGGTTTATGAGAAAGGAAAGTGCTACAGATGAGCTAAAACAGGAAAAACCCTTGTACGTAAAGCCCTTTTCACCACATCAGATCCCTGCATTAACCTAAATACTTACATTCCTCTAACTGCAGTTTTAAAATGAATAAACCTAGCCTGGGAAATAATTAACCACAGGACGTTTCTCCAGAGAGAGATGCAGAGACTGAGAGATGCAGACAGAATCCGCGAGAGAACGACGCTGTAATCTAGGCGAGGTCTTATTTTAATATTCTGTTCCATTCCTCCATCTCTCTTCCTCTCTTTCAAATAGTCTGCAGAGCAACAGCTGCGTCACAGAGGAGTGTTCAGACACACATGCGTCTGTCATAACAGACAGCTCACAAGTACGTAGCATCCCATATATTTAACTAACAGCAAACAGCCAGCGTCACAATCTGTGTCCACAGCACATATGACTGCTATTACAGCAAGGAAATATGTTTTTGTTAAAACTGGAAGAATAATGTAAGACACATGGGGAAAATGTTAGCAGTTAGCGTGGTTAATGTGATATACCAAACACAGAGAGTGAGAGAAACCACAAGTTACACATTACTTGGAAAGATAACAGAAAGATGAGTGATACAGCGGCTGGGAGGGTTTCAGACACACACGCACATGGTTACTGTTTAATACACAACAAGCTGGACGGTTGCACACGCCTCTAAACTGGCAAAGGCCGATTGTGAAAGATAAAGCTATTATATACAGAACAACAGGCACATCTATGCCCTTTTCTCCACACACATGCAAGGATAAAAAAGGCTTAATTTATCATCTTTCGTCATGTTGTTCATGTCTCAGAAGGAGGCCAGAGGTGACTATCAGACGTACTGTTGAAATAGCGAGTGTAGTTTTTGGAGACACAAAATCTTAGTTGCTGCTTAGCCGCTAACCTCATTACAAACCCCAGCAGGACTCCAGCTGTGAACTGGATCTCAGCTCTTTACTTACAAACAGACTCTTTTGCAGTGAGGCAGATGGACAGCAGGGTGAGAGAAGAACACATCAGAGATTGTAGTCACACCTGGAGAGCCGCAGTTTCAGATCCCGCTTCAGGCCATGTGCAAGATGCTCAGAACACACGCTGGATAAAAACAGTGTGGGTCCGGTTACACCAAGGCTTCTGTGAACTTTTGTAAACTCAAATGTTGATCTCTGCCGGGGCCACAAGTTAAAGAACACTGCTATATCTCTTCTCTTACTCTGACCTGACACCATGACCTGTCGCCGCTTACTGTATATGTATTGTACTCTGCCTGTTACCATAACTTCTCAATATGTCTAATCTGTCACCAAGACAACTGCTTACTATATCTTCAGTGTCCCTCTGACCCATCACCATGACAACTGCTCACTGTATCTTCACTGTCCCTCTGATCCATCACCATGACAACTGCTCACTGTATCTTCACTGTCCCTCTGATCCATCACCATAACAACTGCTTACTGTATCTCTACTCTCACTGACTTGTCACCATGACAACTGCACACTGTATCTCCACAATCCCTCTGACCATCACCATGATACCTGTTCGTTCACCGTCTCTACTCTCACTGACTTGTCACCATGACAACTGCTCACTGCATCTTCACTGTCCCTCTGACCCATCACCATGACAACCACTCACTCTATCTCTACTCTCTCTCTGCCTTTTACCATAACTTCTCAGTGTCTCTCACTCTAAACTGTGACCATGACAACTGCTTAATGTATCTTCACTGTCCTTCTGACCATCACCATGACAACTGCTCACTGCATCTTCACTGTCCCTTTGACCATCACAATGACAAACACTCAATCTATATCAGCGCTCACTGTATCTCTATTCTTACTGACCCATCACCATGACAGCTGTTCACTGTATCTGTAATCTCACTGACCTGAGAGTCACCATGACAACAGCTCACTATATCTTCATTATCCTTCTGACCCATCACCATCACGGTATCTCTACTCTCACTGACTTGTCACTATGACAATGCTCACTGTCTCTTCACTGTCTCTCTGACCACTGCCATGACAGCCAACAACTCTACTCTGCTCCGAAGGCAGTAGAAATGTGCTATATAAGAAATAAGAAACTAAACTAAACTACTTGTACTGACCCATCACCATGACAACTACTTATTGTATCTCTACTGTCCCTTTGACCCCATCACCATGACAACTGTTAACTACTGCTCTGTTCTCCTGAATCCCTTTACCATAGCAACCTCGGACTGCAGGTGTTAAAATAGCTCTACATAATAATTAAAACACATCTCACTGCATCTTTATAAAAGATGTGTTTCAAAAAGGCTTAGACATTTGATGTTTACAGTAAATTTAGGATCACAAAAATGAATACAACAACACGCCTGGTGCCTCTCAGAATTCTCTTCTGACAGAAAGGTTGTGAGTCATTGTCAGTTATTCAAGTGTTGGATACCCAATAGTAGGCTCTGCCAAAGAAGCAGTGTTTACGTGAGCCCACACAATCCCCCTCAGATTAGCATGCTAGCTGCAATGTGATCAAAAGGGAGTTATCTATGACTGTTTACCCACAACATTACCTCAGCATTACTCACAATGCCTTTCAAGCACCAGCAGGTTGAGTGTGATATCAGGCGTCCAAACACTGGATCACCACTGGACACCTCTGTTTATGCGCAATTAAAACTATTTTGATTATTTAAAATTGCCTATTTAATTAACCTGCTCAACAATAATTCCCAAAATGAGAGAGAAATCGCTTTCTCACAAGCACACATAGATATGACCATGGAAATGGCACAAAACTTTCCACAGTGACCTTTATCTGCATTATTTCAACTCAGTTCCACCTACCAAAAATATTTTTGCTTACTATTAAAAAGAGAAATGATTACACCCAAAAAAAAATCAACTATAAAGGCGTCTTGTGCTTCCAATGTGTGTAACAGGCGTGAGCCTCATGTGTTCATATGTGCGACTGAGTGATTTAGAAATATCTGCCCACTACTAACACACTGTTGAGTAAACAGGAAGACAAAGAGAGATGTGTGTGTGTGTGTGGGTTGTGTTGTGTGGGGGGCTGGAAGGGGGTGATTTGGTCTGCCACCTTCTGGAATAAAAGCAAAGGTACTTCAGAAACTGAATTTGTGAAGTATGGTTATTGCACTTATTTTTTTGACATAAGATAAAACGTATTGATAACCTATAAAGCAAATCTCTCTCTTTCTCTCTCTCTCTCTTTTTCTTTTTGACAGAATCAATGGACAGTCTTAATCTCACTCCCTCTTCCCAACAGCCCTCTCCAGCACTCTCTCCTCATGTTTCTCTTGTGGCCAATCAAGACACAGTTACCGTCGAAAACCACGATGTCCTTGACAGGCCCAGCGAATCAGAGATCAGCCCTCCACTTGACTACCTCTTCCTCTCTCAGTGTGAAACTGGCACAAAAAGCATCGTCAGGCAAGGCCCACCCCATTTCTTATCACACATTGCAGAAATAATTATATTTCTCAATACGGAAATGAGATTCAGTCCATGTAACGTCAGACTATCGGCTTTTCCTTTAATCTTATTTAATAAAGGTGACTGAGAGAATAAATGAGAACAGAAAATATCTCACGCGTTTTGCTTCAGTGAAATCTTGTGATCTTGGTCACTGCAGCATAACACACTGTGATTAGATTCAAATAAAACTTTCATATACCTGCATGCAAAGTAGGGACTTAATGGTTTTATACAAATGCACAATGATTTTTGTAATGCAGTTTTGTGTTGAATACTGAGGCATCATTATGGAGGGTTATAGCTGTTTAATGAAACAACTATGCAGGTTTATCACAGTTTTCTGCAACAAAACGTTTTCTATTTTAATATATTTTAAAAATGTCATTTAGCCATGTGTTGGCAAAGCTGAATTTTCAGCAGCCATTACTCCAGTCTTCGGTTTCACACGATCCTTCAGAAATCAGTCTAATATACTGATTTGGTGTTCAAGAATCATTTCTTATTATCATCATCATAGTTGGAATCGGTTGTGCTACTAAATATTTTTTTTAGAAAACCTGTTTATTTGTGTCACAGCCGGGACAAAGAGGCAAACAGACAGGTTAAAGTCGGGGAGTTTATTAAAAGGAACTGAGGAGCAGCTTCCAACATAAAGAAATCAAACTTAGGAATAAATGGAAGCAGAGAACACAGTCTTATCTGGGGTCGGCACTTTGGTCCTTCGGCCGAGAACTGAGGAATCCGAGGCTTGACAGGCGGATAGGGAGGCAAGGAACCCGTGCAGAGATGCTTGTAACCTTGAGACCAGCCAACGAGTGACTGAGGTGAGTGTGTATTTGACTGGTGTGGTAAGTGGGTGCAGGTGTCCGTGATTAGTAATCAGGTGATTGTGAGCGGGTGTAGGAGGCCGATTCGGCTGATAAGGCAGGTGTTTCCGTGACATTACCCCCCCATGGGCGTCTCCCGACGGCGAGGACGACCGCGGCCCCTGGGAGTGGGACGGTCAGGATGAGCCTGGTGGAAGTTGTTGAGGAGGGATGGGTCCAGTATGTCCTCTCTGTCTGCCCACGATCTCTCCTCAGGACCGTACCCCTCCCAGTCTATGAGGTATTGAAGCCGGCCACCTCACCGCCGGGATTCGAGAATCTCCTTGACTCTGTAGATGGTCTCATTGGAGACGTTCTGTGGAGGGAGGGAGAAGAGGATTAGTGAAGGGTTTGAGCAAGGACACATGAAAGGTGGGTGAGATCCGGTAATGGGCAGGCAGGTGTAATTGGTACGTGACTTCGTTGATGCGCCTTGCTACGTGGAAAGGACCTATGTACCGGGGACTCAGCTTCCTGCTGGGCCGCCAGAGGCGGATGTCCCAGGTGGATAACCAGACTTGGTCCCCTGGCTGAGCTGCGGGTGAGGTGGACGGACGGATGAACCCCTGTTGCAAGGCTTCGTGAGCGTATTCCTCCATAGCGGCTCTCTCCGGGATCAACAGTGGATAGACGTGTCCTTTAGGTAATTGGCCCCCAGGCAGCAGGTCAATGGCACAGTCCCATGGCCGGTGAGGTGGAAGATGGGTGGCAGCGACCTTGCTGAACACGTCCTGGAATGCCTGATATTCGGGAGGAAGAGGAGTGACATGCGAGGAATCCGAGCTTTCCACGGAGGTGGAACAGACAGGGAGGTCGTTCCCGATGGAGATCGGGATAGGCAGATCCCGTAGACACTCCTGTTTACACTCCACACTCCACTGGAGTATTTCTCCGGACTTCCAGGCGATGGTGGGTTGACGTTTAGCGAGCCAGGGGCGTCCCAGGACGATGTCCATGACGGCCTCCTCCAGCACCAGTAGCAAGATCTGTTCGGTGTGGAAACAGCCAACCCATAGAACGACCTCGGGTGTGCGGTGCCGCACCAGCCCCTTGCCCAGCGGCTTTCCCTGGACAGTGGTGATCTGGTAGGTCGTGGCATTTTTGCAGCAGGGAATTTGTAACCCGGCAAGACTGCGGGAGGAGATGAAATTCCCAGACGCTCCGGAGTCCACGAGGATTTTGACTGGAAAGGATTGGGTGTGATACATTAGAAGAGCATTTATGAGGCATGCAAGACACATCAGGAGTGATCTGGATAGTACTCACCGCTGGGCATGGTGGACGAATGGGACAGGTGCGGAGCTGGTGCTCATTGGATCCACAGTAGAGACAGCGGCCACGGGTGAGTCTTCGAGATCGTTCCGTGGACGATAGGTGGTAGCTATCCGTGATCATGGGCTCTGGTGCTGGAGCAGAGAGGCTGGGTGAGGCAGCGGCAGCGGGTATCGATTCTCTATGGCACACGGTTAGGTGCTGGGAGATGCAAACCGCTTTTTGGAGGAAGCTGTCGAGCCCCACAGTGTCATCGTAGCTGGCCATCTGTTGGCGTAAGCCAGGGTTGAGGCCTCGGCGGAAAGCCGAGAGCAGGGCGGCCTCGTTCCAGCTGCTGCTGGTGGCGCGAATGCGGAAGCAAAGCACATACCCATGGATGGATAACTTGGCTTGCCGCAGTTGAAATAGCTCCTCATGCACTGTGACCTCCGTGGTCGATTGGCCGAATACCTCCCGGCAGGTGTTTCCGTGACATTACCCCCCCATGGGCGTCTCCCGACGGCGAGGACGACCGCGGCCCCTGGGAGTGGGACGGTCAGGATGAGCCTGGTGGAAGTTGTTGAGGAGGGATGGGTCCAGTATGTCCTCTCTGTCTGCCCACGATCTCTCCTCAGGACCGTACCCCTCCCAGTCTATGAGGTATTGAAGCCGGCCACCTCACCGCCGGGATTCGAGAATCTCCTTGACTCTGTAGATGGTCTCATTGGAGACGTTCTGTGGAGGGAGGGAGAAGAGGATTAGTGAAGGGTTTGAGCAAGGACACATGAAAGGTGGGTGAGATCCGGTAATGGGCAGGCAGGTGTAATTGGTACGTGACTTCGTTGATGCGCCTTGCTACGTGGAAAGGACCTATGTACCGGGGACTCAGCTTCCTGCTGGGCCGCCAGAGGCAGATGTCCCGGGTGGATAACCAGACTTGGTCCCCCGGTTGATAGATGGGATTGTCAGACCGACGAGTGTCTGCATTGGCCTTGTGCCTCCGGATGGCCCGCTGGAGATGGATATGGGCCGAGTCCCATACCCTCTCGCTCTCACGAAACCAGTGATCTACCACTGGGACCTCCGAGTGTTCCTCGGTCCAAGGAAACAGGGGCGGCTGGTAATCTAGCACACATTGAAACGGGGTGAGTCCGGTGGTTTCCTGGCGCAGGGAATTCTGGGCGAGGAATGCTCCCAGGAGGCGAAAAAACCCTCACCAGACCCTGGAGATGAACTGAGGGCCTCTGTCCGAAACAATGTCTTCGGGGAGACCAAAGTTCTGGAATACGTGTTGGAAGAAGGCTTTGGCAGTTTCCAGGGTGGTAGGTAATCCCCGTAGGGGAATTATTTTGCAGGATTTGGAGAACCGGTCGACGACTACTAGGATGGTCGTGAATCCGTTCGAGGGAGGTAAGTCAGTAGCAAAGTTCACACCCAGGTGGGACCAGGCCCGGCGAGGGATGGGTAGCGGAACCAGTTTACCTTCGGGCAGACGACGTGGTGTGGTGGAGATGGCACAGACCGAACATCCTTTGATATACCGGTCGACATCTCGGGCCATGTGGGGCCACCAGTAGCGGTTCTGGAGGAGCGAGAGGGTTCGGCTGCTGCCTGGGTGTCTCGATCCTGGAGAGGTGTGAACGGAGTCCAGAAGGGTTATACGCAGGGTGGATGGGACATAGTTCTTCCCTTCTGGACCTCCCGGCGGAGCGGCTTCGGTGAGAGTGGCGGCACGGATCTGGTCGGTGAGTGCCCACTGAATGGGAGACATGAAGACGGAAGGTGGCAGGATGGGCTCTGGTTCTTCGGGGGTAGGATCTGGTTGGTGTTGGCGGGAAAGCGCGTCCGCTCGGACATTCTTCGTCCCTGGACGGTAAGTGAAGCGGGTAAAGAACAGAGCCCAGCGGGCCTGCTTTGGGTTCAGACGCTTGACCTCTCGGAGGTATTGTAAGTTCTTGTGGTCTGTGATCACTTCAAAGGAGTGCTTGGCCCCCTCCAACTAATGCCGCCACTCTTCCAGAGCGAGCTTGATGGCCAGTAACTCCCGATTTCCCACGTCGTAGTTCTGCTCCGCCGGGGATAGTTTCTTTCCACGGAGGTGGAACAGACAGGGAGGTCGTTCCCGATGGAGATCGGGATAGGCAGATCCCGTAGACACTCCTGTTTACACTCCACACTCCACTGGAGTATTTCTCCGGACTTCCAGGCGATGGTGGGTTGACGTTTAGCGAGCCAGGGGCGTCCCAGGACGATGTCCATGACGGCCTCCTCCAGCACCAGTAGCAAGATCTGTTCGGTGTGGAAACAGCCAACCCATAGAACGACCTCGGGTGTGCGGTGCCGCACCAGCCCCTTGCCCAGCGGCTTTCCCTGGACAGCCCAGGTGAGGAGTTTGGCCTTTCCGACGGAGGAGAGAGGTAAGTGGGGCCGCCAACTGGCTGAAGTGGGCGATAAAGCGACGATAGAAATTTGCAAATCCCAAGAATCTCTGCATCTCCTTGATGGTAGTCGGTTGGGGCCAGTTCGGCCACGGGTGAGTCTTCGAGATCGTTCCGTGGACGATAGGTGGTAGCTATCCGTGATCATGGGCTCTGGTGCTGGAGCAGAGAGGCTGGGTGAGGCAGCGGCAGCGGGTATCGATTCTCTATGGCACACGGTTAGGTGCTGGGAGATGCAAACCGCTTTTTGGAGGAAGCTGTCGAGCCCCACAGTGTCATCGTAGCTGGCCATCTGTTGGCGTAAGCCAGGGTTGAGGCCTCGGCGGAAAGCCGAGAGCAGGGCGGCCTCGTTCCAGCCGCTGTTGGCGGCGAGAGTGCAGAAGCGAAGCACATACCCATGGCTGGATAACTCGGCTTGCCGCAGTTGAAAGAGCTCCTCATGCACTGTGACCTCCGTGGTCGATTGGCCGAATACCTCCCGAAAGTGTTTCACAAAGCAGTCCAGCGAGTGAATCCACGGGCTTTGCGAATTGCACAAGGCTTTTGCCCACTGCAAGGCTCTTCCAGACAACAACGAGATAATGAACGACACCTTGACCCGCTTGGTCACAAACAGGTGTGGTTGCATCTCCAGGTAGAGGGAACATTGCAACAAAAACCCGCTCCAGAAGGCTGCCTCACCTGAAAAGCTTGCTGGCCGGGCCATGGAACAGGCGGGTGGGGAGGCGGTGACAGTCCGGACGGGTAAGGGTTCCGGTGAGGATGTGCTCCGAGAATCCATGAGTCCGTGTTGTAATCCGTTCAATTTTGGGGCTGGTCTTCTGTCACATCCGGGACAACGAGGCAAACAGACAGGTTAAAGTAAGTTGGGGAGTTTATTAAAGGGAACTGAGGAGCAGCTTCCAACATAAAGAAATCAAACTTAGGAATAAATGGAAGCAGAGAACACAGTCTTATCTGGGGTCGGCACTTTGGTCCTTCGGCCGAGAACTGAGGAATCCGAGGCTTGACAGGTGGATAGGGAGGCAAGGAACCCGTGCAGAGATGCTTGTAACCTTGAGACCAGCCGACGAGTGACTGAGGTGAGTGTGTATTTGACTGGTGTGGTAAGTGGGTGCAGGTGTCCGTGATTAGTAATCAGGTGATTGTGAGCGGCAGTAGGAGGCTGATTCGGCTGGTGAGGCAGGTGTTTCCGTGACAATTTGTTTTTTTTTTACATATTTTAATGGTTCTTTGATGAATAGAAAAAAAACAGCTTTTATTTGAAATGTAACATTATACATATCTTTACTCTCACTTTTGATCAATTGATCCTTGCTGAATATAACTGTTAATTTCTTAAAAAACAAAAATTCTTACTGACCCCAACATTTTAAATGGAAGTGTATATGTTCTTGGAAATTTGTTTTCAAAATTAGACGAGTTCTTTAGTTACCATTAACATGAATTGGAATTAGAAATCATTGTGTTTCTAATTATAAATACATAATTTTTTTTTTTTTATAATAATACACAAATCAAAATAAATCACAACAAGACCAGAAAAGTCTAATAAAGTAAAAAGGGTACATTTTTATTTCATGTAGACTTGTGTCTCAGAGACTTTTTTTTTTACTTTTTTTGTCTTCCTCTGGCGTTTCAAATGAAAGCAAATTTTTAATTTGTTGGGCAAATTTGTGATTTCTAAATCATTATTAGTCATTTGGTAGACGAAGGCTAAGTGAGAAAAAAATTGTTTCATTATGACACAACACACCACATATTTTCCATATGCTTTCTCTGAACCAAAAATATTTTCCATAGAAGAGTTTAAACAGGTTTTATTTTGAAAAACATTTAGTTGACATTAGTCAGTATTGTTTTGTGCTTATATGCTTATCTCTGTGTGTTTGTCCTTCCCTAGGTGTGACAGCATCTCTAACTCTGAACGCTCCTTTGAGCAGAGCTCGTCTGAGTACACAGAGGATGTGTTTAGCCCCACCCCACGCATTGACTCCTCCCCCTCACCTTTCCTTGTGGGTGGGGTCCCCGAGCCCCCATTCAGCGCCCCCTGTGGCCCACTCTCTCTATCCTCCTCCCTTTCATCCTGCCTCTCATCTCCCATCTCTCTACGCCGTCCACCAGACATTTTCAGATTTGACAGGCCCTTCTACGGAACATCAGACCCACAGACGCCTCCTCCCCTCCCGCCCAAACCTACACACTTGTCCGATCACCATGTAAATGACGATACCGGCCATAATCAGACGCAACCTGCTCTCTTCCCTCGCAGGACATCACTTTCAGGAATAGACCAGTTTAGGAGAGGTGAGAATGCACACACAAAAATAAATAAAAATATTTCTCACAAATGCACTTATCAAAATAACAAAAGCAGTCAAATGTCAAAAGTTTCAGGGGGGTTTTTTGTTTGTTTTTTTGGTTTCTGTCTTTACAAAAAGTAGTATTCAAAGGAGTGGAAAAGTTTTCAAATACACCATTTAATGTCAACTTTACATAAACACAAGTATATAAGTTTTTTCCCCCTCACAAAATTGCTGTTTGTTTCATTAAAATCCCACAGACATAGCAGAAACACCACTTTTAATCTGTAAATGGCCATAATTTTTACCCTGAAATCAGTATTAGGCATACAAATTATGTCATGCATGTAAAAAACAGCTAAGAATTTATCAAACAGCTGTAATCTGATTCAGAGGAAGGTATGAACAATGCCTTTGTGGCAGTTTTGCTGGTAAGTAGGGGATAATACAAGACTTCTTGACCTTATAAAATGGTTGTTGTAAGCGAGAATGCTACAAAATGCACATCATATTTTGTATGAAAGTGTGACATGCCAGAGCAAAACAGACACTATTTTTGGAATCAGTTAAATTAGTTAGAAACAAGTATTGGATTTCATTCAGAAAATAGGATGCAGGGCATCCCCCTTTTTCTCATGAAAACATTTCCATAATATTTGTTATATATTTTAATATTGAACTTTCATGTTTTCAGGAGAGTTTGAAAATGCTGGAAGAAACTGGAACAAACGTCTAAGCCTCAACCTGGTAAAGAAATATTCAAATATAAAATAGTCAAATGAGCCTGGAGAAAGTTAAACAGACACCGTAAATACGCATCAATTTGAATATTCACTGCCAGAAACCAGATGTGTCAGTGTGTTTCTCTCTGTATCTCTATTTCCAGCCAATATTTCTGAATAACAGTTTTGTGTTGTTGTTGTTTTTTCAGAAAAAGATAAAAGTCATTATTGTGTTAAATGAGAAAAGCATTGAATAGAGATGACAAAAAATAGCCTTAGAAAGAAATATTTTTATTCAAAGTATTATTTATTACCCATAACCTTTCAAGGCTACAGTTTGGCCCTAACGTTGTTTTTAGAAGCTGCATCTCGAGTGACATTATGGTGTATTTACACAGACTGTTCAGAGGTGTCATGGACTAGAATTGCATACATAATGCTATGAGATTAATGGGTTTTTTAATGGGCATTAATAGGATTTTTAAAAATTAAATTGATATAATTTTTTTAATGAACTGATACTCTAAATATGAAACTATCCGCCAAGGTGGTGCTAAGTCACTGTCTTAATGAGTAAGTCATTCAGTCCGATTCAACCGATTCGTTCATGAGACTGATTCATTCAGAGACAAAGCAAGTTACTGAATCATTGGCTCACTCGATTCATTTATAAACGTGGATTCATTTAGCAACGAATACGGACAACATTTTGTCTAAAATGAGCCTGGTGAAAGTTAAACAGGCACCAAAAATACGCATCAATTTGAATATTCACTGCAAGAAACCAGATGTGTCAGTGTGTTTCTCTCTCTGTATCTCTATTTCTAGCCAATATTTCTGAATACCACAGTTACCGAAAACCACTCTGAGGATTCATATGTGCCCATGGCCTCCCCACCGATCAGCTGCTCTGATGCGACTTCAGACGGCTACATACCCATGAGTCCCTCCACCCTGCCCATCTCCCTACTCACCAACGGCAAAACAGAGCTGCCTTCGCCTTCGAATCCTGACCTTGAGCCTCCTCCAGTCGACCGCAACCTTAAACCAAGAAGACGGGGTAAATCTTTCTAGGTTAAAAATGCAAGGTTTACCAGTATCATTCACAATCAAAGCATGTGGTACTACAAAACATTAAAAACATTTGCATTACTTATTGTGACTGACCTGCTGCCTTTAGATGCAAATATTTAAATAGGAAATAAATATTGCATGTCCCAAAACAGCATTTGGGCAATGTAATTTTACCACATGTTGAATATATTGTGCAAGTGACTAATGTCTAGCTCAAAGACAGGATGTGCTATTTCAGAATTCTTTGTTTTTGTTTGTTTGTGTGTTTGTTTTTTAAGGTATTTGCACAACAGAGCAATGTGATATTGGTGTGCTGTGTTAGCTATAACTGCTGTCATGAAGCAATTACAGTAACTGGAACATAACTGGAAATATTAGTTAGCTATGTCACAAGACGAAAATAAAGAAATGGAATAGATTATCTCATGTGAGGAGAGGTACAGAAGAGTGACGAAATGTTGAAAATTAATATGAGGAAGATGAGATGCAGCAAAGCTCATGATCATATTCTGTGTGTCACACAGAAACCACATTTCTTTTTGAAGCTCTAAATTCACTGATGTTTATTGGCTTGCCACGATATTGTATAGAATATTAAATGTCGAATTCTAACATTGTGTGACAGGGACTGTGTAAATTAAAAAGAAAATCAAATCATTTTATTTTTAATATTGGTACATACTTTGCAGATACTCACGCAAAAATCCCCATCGAGTGGATTCCTCCAAGCATCACACAGTAGTGCCGTTCTTGAATTAATCATTGTTTTTGAACAATTCGCTTCTTGAGGTAACAGTCAATTAAATAACTCACTCATTGTTTCGTTGCTGAATGAATCAGCGTGTTTGAACGAATTAGTTGATTCTAATGTGTTGAATGATAATGACTCGCTTCTAAAAGTCATGCGAACTACTGGAGTAACCGGCACACATGGCTGAGAAAAATAGAAAAGTCATTAATGTGTTAAATGAGAAAAGCACTGAATAGAGATTACAAAAAATAGCCCTATAAATAAATATTTTTATTCAAACTATAATTTATTACCCATAAACGTTCAAGGCTACAATTTGACCATAACGTTGTTTTTAGAAGCTGTATCTCGAGTGACATTAAGATGTATTTATACAGACTGTTCAGAGGTGGCATGGACTAGAATTGCATAAATAATTCTATGCGATTAATGAGTTTTAAATAGACATTAAAACGTTTTTTTTTTAATTGATATACTCTTTTTTTAATGAACTGATAAGCTACTGTAAATATGAAAATATCCGCAATGAGGTGACGGCAAGTCAGTAAGTCATTCAGTCCGATTCAACCGATTCGTTCAAGCGACTGATTCATTCAGAGACAAAGCAAGTTACTGAATCATTGGCTCACTCGATTCATTTATAAACGTGGATTCATGTAGCAACGAAAAACACCGCTGTGTGATAGGGATGGGCGATACCACTTATTTTGTTTTCGATACGATACCGATATTTTTCAAGGCAGTATCGTCGATATCGATACCGATTCGATACTTCTGAACTAAACTTTTAAATTATGAAATGTATTAAATTATTAAATTACTAAGAGTAAAATGGGTAATGATAATCACTTAACTTTTTGTTTAAAACGCATTTTAACATTCAATACGCCTTAATGGTGTGTGAGTGTGGCTCGGAAAGGCCCACGAGTTCTGCTGTGGTGGCTTTGTTTGGAACAGAGAATACTGACGACATTTTGTCTAAAATAACACAATACTGACGTCTTGTTTACCGAACTGTTGTATAAAATCACTATCGCATTTGCAATCGTGCAGATATTTGGGGCACTCTTGCTCGTGTTATACAGTATTGCGAAAACTTTATGTCTGCAAGAATAAAGACATTTTCTAAACGTCTATTTGACATCTAATAGGAAACATCCTATAGATGTATTGCAGATGAGCAAACACTAAAAAATGTCTTGCAGATGTAAATGTAGATGTCAAAAAGAAAGATTGCTCTATGATTGCAATAATAAGCATTTTTTTTTAAAACAAAAAAAAAGGTACAATGAAGTGACAATAATTTTGTTATGTACTTTTTATTCATCAAATAATCCACAAAAATATTAAGCAGCATTGTTTTTAGCAATGATAATAACAATAAATGTTCCTAGCGCACCAAAAAAAACATTTTTGAATGATATCTTTAAAACAAAAGACTGCTGAAACTTCAGTTTTGCCATTACAGGAATAAATGACATATTTAAATATATTAAAGTGCCCCTATTACGGATTTTTGAAAATTACCTTTCATGCAGTGTGTAACACAGCTCTAAGTGAATGAAAACATCCTGCCAAGTTTTAAATCTGAAAGTGCACCGTGTATAAAGTTATTGTCTCTCAAAAGAAAGAGTCGACTCTGAATCATTGAAACGAGTCGTTTTTAAAACGAATCCCAAGCCCTTTCATGTTGACGGCAACATGAAACATTAGCATATTGCCCGCCCACTTGTTGGTCTTTTCGAGTTGGTCTGAATGAAAATGCAAATTCATTCTTTGCCACTAGGTGCAGCTTTTGGAGCAGTAAAAATAGCGGTTTCCCCGGTAACGCTGTACCACTGTGCTTACAAATGCTGCTTTATCAGGCATTACAGGCATGATGAAATGAAAATGAGACCAATCGGACTAATCACCGCAGATTAGCGTCATGCAAAGGAGGGGTTTGGAAAAATTTATCGTTAAATTAATCGTTTGGGAGTCGTTGAGCAAATAAGGTAAAAAATAAATGCATATTATACGACAATGAAAGTGTTTTTTGGCCTTGCATGCATGTCAACCTGTTGTTGGGGACTCCCAAAACCAAAATATGAACCTTTCATAACCCATAATAGGGGCACTTTAAAATAGAAAAGTTATTTTAAAAATAGTAATATTTCACAATATTCAGAATACTGCTTACTTCATTTGTTATTAAATAAATACAGCCTTGGTGTTTTCCCTTGTTCAGGATTCGTGGCAGATGTTCCCGGCTTGTGATTCTGCCCCCTGGATGAGGCGTTCTCAGCTGGATTACTTGTCACTTGACTTCAATTCGGCCTCCCCCTCACCTGTCCAGAAGGTCAGTGGTAGGCATGATCTGCTTAAGAACCTAATTTCTTACATGCATCTGACAAACATTTGGTGTTTGTTTGTAATGGAATCATTTGGTGAGTGTTTATGGGGTTTTCGTGGGTACTGCTATCTCTTGTAGTAATCTTTCCTGTGGCTTTATAAAATGAATCTTCAGGCAGTGATAACAGTGACTCAACATTTCCTGTCCCGGTTACTGTTGCTTTGTAACCCCTCAGCTCTAAACATGACTTGGCGTAAATCTGCCTGATGGGTTGATACATTCGGCCATGTTGATTAGGGTTTTGATTGTTGGTATTGTGTTATTGATGTTTTCAGAAACCGCTGCTGGCAGACGAGTACAGGGTCGATTACGTGCAGGTAGACGAGAAGAAGACACAGGCTTTACAAAGCACCAAGATGGAGTGGAAGGATGTCCGTCAGTCAAAAGCCTAAAGCCCTCTCATTTTAAATTATTAGATGGTTCAAAACTTGACTTGTTTTCATCTCCTACAATTTCAGGAACATGTTGGGTTTTTTTTTTACACTGCTGTGAAAGGAGCCAGTACAGAGCTGGACTGGAAACCTTCAGAAATAAAATGACAGATTATTCAGGAAATTATTCCAGGATAAAAG
>NW_015505768.1:124721-137221 GCF_001515645.1 Sinocyclocheilus grahami | reverse complement strand
TTATGTCTGTATTAATCCAGACAGATTACTGATAGAATGAAACGATTGATTGATTATTCTGTTCCAGCATGAAACATCTAATACATCATTCTCATCTTCCACCTCCTTTCCTCTCCACACACATCAAGGTACTTGTTACACCAGGAGGTTGTATTCAGTGTGACAGCAAGTGTGACTGGCCATGATAAAAAGATATGTGACAAAGTGATGGTAAAGACATTTATAATTACAATTACAAAAGATCTCTATTTCAAATAAATGCTGTTCTTTTGAACTTTGTATTTATCAAAGAACCCTGAAAAAAATGTGTCGTGGTTTGGTTCAGCTTTGCCATTACAGGAATAAATTACATTTTAAAATATATCACAATCAAAAAAGTTATTTAATAATGTAATAACAATTTACAATATTACGGTTTTCACTGTATTTCTGATTAAATAAACGCAGCCTTAAGCATAAGAGACTGAAAAAAATCGTACTTACCCCAAATTTTTGATTTTTGTACATAATAAAAATATTTTTGAATAAAATGTTGCAATTGTATATTTCTTTCTATAAGTTTAAATATATGTCGGTTTATACATATATACATACAATATGGGAAAATATATGTTACCTATTTTTTAGAGATTATAGTGATTTAGTGAAGACTATTTAGTCATAGTGAAGACTCCAGTCTGTTTAGCGTGTTCATTAAAATACTTTTGAAACAATTAATAACTGGATACAAATTGAAAGACTGCTTGCTGGTTATGGAAATACTGTGTTGATTTGACTGATTAGCTGGTAAAGAGCTGGTATGGGTAATATCATATCAGTCTTGTAAGAAACTGATGTGAAAAGTGCTGATTGTCTCGGTTTTTGTGTTGCTGAATTGCCTGTGTATCTCAGAGTTTGCTGAAGAGAGCTGTTTTTGCACATTTTTGGAGCGAGTAAAAATGGGCCATGTGCTTTGAGCTTGAGGGTGTTTGGAGGACACTTAAAACACAAAAGGCTTCTACAGGGTTCATACACATTTTTACCAATGAATTTCCATGACTTTTCCATGACATTTGAGACTATATTCATGACCCAATGATCCATTATTTTACAAGTATACATGTAAAATAAGAATAAAAAATCTCTGTTCAAATTTATCATAGCATTGTTAACTAAAATTAATGACTTAATACTACTTGTTTGCTTTCTATTTGTAAGTACAAGCTGCGACTCTGCCAGACGTTACTCCACGCAGAGAACGAATCACATCACTGAATATTGTAATTTGTTTAACCAATATGATCAATTAAACTCAGGACCTGAATTTCATTTAGAAAATTGTTTAGGTCTAACAGTAGTAGGCCATACAGGTACAGTAATATGATAATAAATAATAATAAAATTAATTACAAAAGTGATTCAGTCAAGAGCGGTGAGTGATTGTCTCTTTGTCTTTTGTTGTTCGATTAACATTAATGACAGACAGCACAGCTTTATTAGGCTGTTGTCACAAAGACTGAACACACAGATCCTAATATACTGATACACATGCGTTTTCTTTCCCTCGGTTGTGCTACACTACCATAATTTAATCAGTTATTTGCTTCTGCATGCCTGTCTGGTTCGGTTCTGCATCTTTGCTCTCAAAGTGAAAATTCCAGATTGCAATGTGCTGAGAACATCATCAGCTGCCTGCTTCCTTCCTTCAAAGATCCCTACTAGGAAAAAAACACGTATGCATGTATCTGTATATCTATCTATTTATCTGCATCACTTAATTTTTCACATGTTCTCTACACTTCATTTCCAGACCCACGTGTCCCAATTAAAGCGGACTCAAAAAATGAACTTACAATGTCATTATTTCCTTCATCCCCTCTTTCTCCCCTCTTCATTTTCTCACCTTCTTACAGAGGACCATCTGATGATCGAATAGGAAGAAGATTCTGGTTTGGCTGCGCCCGTATGGTTGATATATCCAGGACATCTCCCCAGTGTACACAAGCTCTGAGCTCCTGTCCAGAATATCCTCACCCTGCACACACACACACAAACAAATGAATCATTACATCTGACACCACTGAGGCTCTGATGTGTTTATGTCTCAATATGCAGCTCTCAAATCCAATATGGTGTCTGTGGTGCAGGTTGCATGTCAGTAACATGCATCTTTTTTTTGAATTTTTTAGATCAAGTCTCCTTTTGAAAAAGGAGATATTAAACACAATAATAATTTTAATGTTTCTTTATGCTCACCAGGGCAGCATTTATCCGATCTACAGTAAAACAGTAATATTGTGAAATTATTATTACAATTTCTATATATATTTGTAATATGTAATTTTCAATTTAATATGTCATTTTCAGCAGCCAATATTCTAGTCTTCAGTGCCACATGATCTTTCAGAAATCATTCTAATATGCTGATTTGGTGCTCATGAAACATTTAGTATTATTATCATCAATGTTGAAAACAGTTTGTGCAGCTTAATATTTTAGTGGAAGGTGTCTGTGGTGCAGGTTGCATGTCAGTAACATGCATCTTTTTTTTGAATTTTTTAGATCAAGTCTCCTTTTGAAAAAGGAGATATTAAACACAATAATAATTTTAATGTTTCTTTATGCTCACCAGGGCAGCATTTATCTGATCTACAGTAAAACAGTAATATTGTGAAATTATTATTACAATTTCTATATATATTTGTAATATGTAATTTTCAATTTAATATGTCATTTTCAGCAGCCAATATTCTAGTCTTCAGTGCCACATGATCTTTCAGAAATCATTCTAATATGCTGATTTGGTGCTCATGAAACATTTAGTATTATTATCATCAATGTTGAAAACAGTTTGTGCAGCTTAATATTTTAGTGGAAAACAAAAGTTAGGGGTAAAAATGATTTTTAAAAATAATAATAATTAATACTTTTATTCGGCAAGGATGCATTAAATTGATCAAAAGTGACAGTAAGACATTTATAATGTTATAAAAGATTTCCATTTCTAAATAAATACTGTTCTTTTGAACTTTTATTCATCAAAGAATCTGAGAAAGAATCCTTTCCACAAAAATATTACACAGCAAAAACTTGTTAATAATAAGAACTATTATTAACACTTGAGCACCAATAATAACTTCTTTCTTTTTTTTAAGAGACTTCTTTCAAAAACATAAAAAACTTAATTATACCAAACTTTTGGCCAGTAGGGTACATGTATACACACAGTTGTGCTGCTTATTTATTCATTTACTATTATTACTATATATATTTTCAGGTTCAACTATTCCATCGCTCTCCTTTTTATCCTAATAATTAAATTTGTCTGAAAAACTTTGGCCACACACCTCCCAGTCTAGTACAGAGGCCTGCCATTGGGCGATTTTGTCAATGTTCTCAAGCCTCCGTTTGCGTTCGTTGATTTGCTGAGTGACATTTCTCATTACAGCTAGCGCAGCAGCCACATACCGATAATCACTGGGAGAGAAAGGGAAAAGAATGAGCGAAAGAGAAGAGCGAAAACGAGGGATGTCATAATGATAAGTGGAAACCAGATATGTCAGTTCAAAATTTGTCATTTACACAGTCATATATTTTGTGGACCTGACCGCCATTATCTGCACGATGCACCTGGAGTTCGCACATCTGTGTTTGTGTGTGTACCTGTGTTCTTGTACTGTGTATTTCAGTAACTCTGCCAGCTGTAGAGGGTATTTGCAGATTTTCTGGACTGGTGTGAGCAGGTAGCCATCAATGGCGATGTCGATCATCTGCTGAACCAATCGGCAAGCTTCGAAGAAGTGCTGGTATCGTGCGTCTCGCATGAGACGTGTGAGCTCCATGCAGGCATCAACGTGGTTGTTACAGTATTCCGAGTAGATCCAAAATCCATCTTGCTGTAAAAAAAAAAAAAAAACATACAAACATAAAAAAATCTGTATCCTCGACTCATTGTGTATATATGTGTGATTTTCTGTAT
Organism: Sinocyclocheilus grahami; assembly: GCF_001515645.1. Classification (NCBI taxonomy): domain Eukaryota; kingdom Metazoa; phylum Chordata; class Actinopteri; order Cypriniformes; family Cyprinidae; genus Sinocyclocheilus; species Sinocyclocheilus grahami. The sequence continues at coordinate 133,263 of NW_015505768.1, read as the reverse complement.
TTCAATACAGACATGTTCCAAAAAGCAAGGTCCGATCTCGCTGAGATGAGGTTCTTCCGTGTTAAACTGTTTCTCCAGGTCTCTGACGAAGCTCAACTGGAATCTGTAAATATCTTCGATATTTCCAAAGATAACTTTCAGCTGATCGTCGTTAAACATGTCTCTTCTCTTTTTACACTGACGGAGATACCCCTAAAACGCAAACATAAACACAGATTGACACTACCATTCAAAAGTTAAGGTTTTTTAGATTTGTATCATGTTTTTGAAATACGTCTCTTATGCTCACCAAGGCTGCATGTATTAACTGTTTTTATTTATATATATATATTGACATGGCAATGCTGAATTTTCAGCAGTCAGACTCATTTCTCCAGTTTTCAGTTATTATTCTCAAGAATAATTTGTTATTATTAGTTGCTGTTATTATTGAAAACAGTTGTGCTGCTTTGATGTTTTAAGGATTATTTGATGAATACAAAGTTCAAAAGAACTTAAAATAGATTTTTTTTGTAGATTTTTAAAATCTCTTTACAGTCACCTTTGATCAATTTAATGCATCCTTTCTGAATAAAAGTATTCAATTCTTTCAAAAAAAACATTTACTGTCACCAAACTTTTGAATGGTAGTGTAAGTTTTAAACATTTCATGGACATACAGTTTTGGACATACAATTTCTCTTAGACAGGAAATTAAATTTAGAGCAAATGGAGACTTTGCATATCACAGAAAAGAGCATAGTAATCTCACATGTGTCTTATCTGGAGTTCCCTATGAGATTTCAGCAAAGTCACACATACTATGCTCACATTTAGCAAGATAACATGCCAACAATTAAAATATTTCAATATAAATTCAAACATGTCTCATCGGATTCTGACAAGAACAAATGATTGGAGCTATGCTATTCACATAAACTTTATAGTTGTATACTTTTACTGTGTTAACAGTTGTCTCAGCTGTGTTTATGTATATTTCTTCTCTGGAATATTAGGAGAAACATCTGAGACAACTAAATATGATGCTTAAAAGAGAACTCAATCAGGTCTCCTGAGCTTTGAAAGGGCTGGTAAGTGTTTTTTTTTTACCTCACAGATGTCCTTCAGGTGTTTGATGTAATGTTGTTCTGTGCTCATGATCTCATTGATGACATTGGCCCTCATCTGGTCCCGGTTCTGAGTGGGCTGGCCCAGACACAAGCAGTCGGTGCTGGGGTTCGGACTGGCCTCTGCATGGCCATTCTGCACCTCGCTGGAGCTTTCGGCAACCTCGACTACGATGTTTTCCTCCTGATTTACCCATAACTAGAACACACACATTAAGACAGACATGACTTGATCTTCAAGCCCTGTTATTATCAATTAAAGTAATCACAATAATTGTGCTCACATTCGATTAGCATCCGGCTCAGAGCATCCAGAGTTAACGGCCTGCGTGCTTGCTTTCATAAAAGGTCTAGATAGGGCTTTTAAAGCTTCAGGGGTTAAAGTTACATTGATGTGAAAAAAAAAGATTCAGAGTGTGCCCTCTGGTGGCACCAGTCCCAACTGCATTTTACCACATTGGAGGCATTGCAGTGAAGACTTACAAAATCTGTTTTCACAAGGACTTAAATGAATCTGCATTTGGGCCCGTTACACAGCTGCCAAGATACACACACATAAGCCAGGAGAAGGGAAGAGAAGGAGGGAGATACAGATGTGCACAGTTAGGAACACAGTATATGTGTGTGTGTGTGTGTGTGTGTGTTTAGTTAAAATAATCTGATGTGATTTTATTTGCCCTGATTATGTAACCTATCATTTGCTTTCCCAGGTGAGTCAACTGATGTGAACACACATGCAAGCACACGCACAAACTCTCTTTCTCACACACGCACAATAAAAACCCATGAATATGCACACATTTTGTATACTGAGCTAGTTATATTTATATACTCTACTCCTAAAACTATCACAGAAAACTTTTTAGATTTTAAAGGTGCATAAAAGGTATAACTTAAAAGAATAGTTGACACAAAAATTATAATTCTGTTACTCTGTCACTCATATAATTGATCCTCATGTTGGTCCAAACCTGTATGACTTACTTTCTTCTGTGAAATACGAAAGAAAATATCTTGAAGAATATTTTGATTACCAATGACTTCCATTGTATGGATAAAAAAAGCACTTGACAAAATATCTTCTTTTGTGTTCTGTAAACAAAATAATTCATACAGGTTTGGAACAACTTGAGTAAATGATGACAGGATTTTAACTTTTGGGTGAACTTGTTCCTTTAAGAAAAGAATAATACTTTTGTAAAATCATGTTTAACAAAAACAAACAAAAATAACTGCAAACTGCCCCTTTAAAACATTATTTTAGATCCTTTATTCAAAGGAAAAGTCACACAAAAATGAAACTTCTGCCCTTTTTTACTCACTTTCATGTTGTTACAAACCTGTATGACTTTCTTGCTTTTGTGGTTTTGAAGAATTGGTCGCTCTTTTCCTTGAATTTACAATGAATGGGGACTTGAGCATTTAAGCTTCAAAAATCACAAAAGTATCATAAAATTAGCAAATGACTTTTTTATACACGTTTTCTGAAGTCATACAATAGCTTATGTGACAAACAGACTGACATTTATGGTATTACTCACTGGTAATCTTTCTCTCAAGTGAGCTGTTAACCACTGTGACTAAATCATTGAACCAGATCAATACTATTTGTGAATGAATAATTCAGACCTATTTTGTGAACTGGATCAACCGATTCAACTCAGAAAAAAGATCTGCATATTGCTATTGAAGGGTTTTCCACCAATGTTAGGGGGGGGGGGGGCATACATGTATGAAATGGCATGAGAATGAGTTTATAATGACAGAATTTTCATTTTGGGTGAACTGTCCCTTTAAGCCGTATTCTTCATGGAAACTGTTGGCTGGTCCCCACAGTGTAGGTGATTTCAGGTTTTGTTATCCTTGTAGGGACATTGAGATAGTACAGAGATAGTACAAAATCTGACCCACACAAACACACACACAAATCCTGCTGACCTGATCTGGAGTCACAAATACTGGGGGGAAAAAAGACAATATTAAAAATAGATGTTCATAAATACACAACCCTGAAAGCCTGTCCTGCATAATTCCCTCGCCCTCTCTCTCTCTTTTTGTCTCACACACTCTGTTTCTACACAGTCATGGATATGATGTCTAATCTCTTGAAGGATGTTTCTCAGATTAAGATCTCATTAAAATTATACTTGTATACCTAGAAATCTCTGCCTCAGCACAACTTTCCAGTGCATTACCCTTGCTTGCTCTCAGTCCTCATCAAACGAAAGGCTTAGTTTAGTGATCCTGCTGCCTGGCTACACAACGTGTGTTGCTACGGTTGTCTGTTTCAAGAAATAGAGGAATCAGAAGAACACTGATGATGCAGATGTTGCACACACACACACACACACACCTGCGCACACATACACACACATGCCAACTTCAATCTTCTCTTTCCTTCCTCTCAGTGTCCAGTCTATTTTAGCCTCTCTCTCTCAACATCTCCTCCCAGAGCAATCTTTTTTTTTTGTCTGTTCATCTCTCCTGTCCTCTAATGAAAAGTGACGTCTCATTTTATGCTTCATGACTCAACCTCGCTGAACAGTGAAGCTGCAGAACACACACTGCAGAACAGAGGATACAGTGTAAAGGTGTCAGCATCTTACAACAAAGACAAAAAAACGAATCCTTGTAAGTGACATTAATACAACATTTATCAATCTCTTTTAGTTGGGTACTTAGAATGATTATATTCACTCTCAGATGTGTCATTAAAAGATCTGAGCTAAGTTCACAATTAGCAACTGTTCAAACTTTTGTTTGAATTTGTTTGTAAACAGGATTCATTCGTGAAGTACCACAAACTAAAATGTAATTCTTTGGTTTTAGTTCGCTGCGCTGCTACTACATATGCAGTGCCATTCCTAAATAAAATCACACTGTACAGCAATTTTACCCAAGTTGCGAGTTAGCAATCTGAATTTGATGAGACAAAAAGACAAACACAAAGCACGACCAGTGTAATCTGATTCACAAACGCACACACTACAAAATACAAAAGAAATCAGTCAAAAAGACTTATGAACTTGTGAGTTTTTGGTTTGAGTCACTCTAATGAACTTAAAGGGCACATCTAGGGGTAATTAATGTTTGTTTTCTAATTATTATTATTATTTAGATAAAAATTTATTTTATGTTTTTTATTTTTTAAATGAAGTGATTTTAAAATATTCTAGATATTAATGTGAAGCTTTGATGGTCAAGAAATTCACATGGAAATTCAATAAATGTGTAAAAATGTGTGAAAAAATGCATACACTGCCATGTGGATAATGAAATATTTAAATATTTTTTGACACAGCAAAACCATATCTAACGTAAATTTACTTTTTATAATTATTTCAAGTTATTATTCATATTTATTTATAATAATTATTAATAAATTTAAATTATGATTATAATTATTATTAACATTTTTTTTTTTTTTATGAATTCATTTTAAAATATGCTAGATATTTACATCAAGCTTTTCTGGACCAGAACTCCATACAGAACTTTAATAAATGTCTAAAAATTTGTATTAAATGCATACATTTCCATTTTGATTGCAATGACGTACTCAAATATATTTAAATATTTGAATGTTGTCTTGTTAAACTCCAGATTAATTTTGTGCTACTAGCAGCGCCAAACAGAATTAGAAACATATCAATTAAACAACAAATATGTAGTCCTGCCAACAATTCAAGTTTACATGTCAGACTGTTCAAAAAAACAAGTGCCACATCTGACTGCAAATAGTCATTGTTTCAAGAATTGCATTTGCAAAGTAATAAAATGCATACCTCACATTTAAGCTGTGCTTGTCTTTATATATGTAATGTTTCATTATTAAAATGCTATTAGCTCCACTGTATGCTGCTGATTCTCGTATGTGGGCACAGTTTGTGTTGTGCGTGTGGACTGTGAGTAAACAGTGAGCAATGATTTCTGATGACACGAGAGCTCCAGGTCTCAGCGGGAGAGAGACGCCAAACCTGCAGGCCAGCGCCACCAACTGGTGTGACATAATGCTGTCAGACTCTACCGCATCCATCTCTCTCACACTCATTCTCTTCCTGTCTGTTTCTCCTTGTCCTTTCTCAGTGTTGCATAAGAGATGCCCAAAGGGTCACAATAAAGGCCGTGCTGTACAGACTGATATAGTGTGTGTGTGTGTGTATTAAATTTGTATCTGTCTGTGTGGACACAGGTGATATTCGCCAAGAGATTTTCTCACACCTGTCATGCACGAGAGAGTGGCTTACACAACCTGCCATCTGCGTCAGTGTGTGTTTGGGGAGGAAGGGGGGATAGATGACTGTTAGAGAAGATAGGAAAGAGAAAGATAGGAAGAAAGCAAAAAGGGGAACTGAGGAATGCACTTAGGAAGCTCGACGTATGTAGCCAAAGTTAAGACCAAGTTACATAAAAGTTCCATTAAAGAGCGCTCCACCTTTACAAACACACTCCTCTTTCATAAGCACATCTCTATCCTACACTTCTTTTTATCCCTTCACCCATGATCCCCATTAAAAGGGTTTATGTTCATATTTCAGTGCCAAGCTTGGGATTTCTCAGAGAAAGCAAACAGATGGATCTCACAAGCTCTGTCTAAGCTTTTGGCCACAACAGCAGTGGACTTGCAATCCAGATGCATCATTAACAATATGATAGCATTATTTAACACTCTATAGCATGCATTATGAAAGAATGTAAAAAAAAAATTACCTTGCATAAAATGGCATTAAAATTCTTATTTCTAAAATAAAATTTGGGGGTCCTTTTCAGGTATGTTGCCTGGAGGCAACACTGTCACAACAGAAAGAAATTTGTTGATCTCACAATATTAAATAAAATAAATAAAAAAATAAAAATACATCATACAACATATATAAAATCTAATACAATTAGCTTCTAAGTTCCTAAGGCTTCTAAACATTTATTTAAATCGTATTATATAAAATTTATAAATATTAAATTGAAATAAATAAATGTAAATATATTTAACAAATATTCGTAATTATCCATTTATACTGCAGTTTGGAAGAGTTCGGAGTCAGTACAATTTATTATGTTTTCCCAGAAGTGTCTTATGGTCACTAAGGTTGCATTAATTCGACCAAAATACAGTAACATTATTAACATTTAAAATAATTGTTTACTATTTTAATGGATTTTAAAATGTAATTAATCCTGCGATGGCAAAGCTTCATTTTCACCAGTCATTACTCCAGTCTCCAGTGTCACATGATCTTTCCGAAATCATTCTAATACGCTGATTTGGTGTTCAAAACACATTTCTTATTTTTATCAATGTTGATATTTTTGTGGAAACCACAATACTTTTTTTTTTTTAGAATTATTTGATAAATACTGTCTTTATGAATTCTTGCTGAATAGAAGTATCAATTTCTTTAAAAAAAACAACAACTTTTGAATGGTAGTGTATACAATCATAATATGTAATAATTTGTCATATTTAATATGTAATACATATATAAATTGTAATTATTACATATATAATATAATATGTATAGTTTTCCCAGCGGCAAATGACTGTGCACGCACACCTTTATTATTTCAGTTTTACTGTGCAGCATGTTCATAATGCCTCCTTTATGAAACGGATAGTTCCGGTCCTTGATTCTGATTGGCTGAGCCGCGTTCGAAGCTGTTGTAAATGGACCCTTTTCACAAGACTGTGATGACGCGTTTAATGGTCATCAGCATCATAAATCCTCAAAAGTTTTCATATTTGTATTTTTTTTTTAAATGTATGTACATTTATAACACTATTCTTTGTATTATATCACCTTTGCATCAAATTAGAAAAAAACGAGTTTACGCTAATGCGAGGGTGTTTCTAATGCAGCGTCTAAGTGGGGGACGGTAAATTTGACATATAAATTGTAATTATTACATATATAATATAATATGTATAGTTTTCCCAGCGGCAAATGACTGTGCACGCACACCTTTATTATTTCAGTTTTACTGTGCAGCATGTTCATAATGCCTCCTTTATGAAACGGATAGTTCCGGTCCTTGATTCTGATTGGCTGAGCCGCGTTCGAAGCTGTTGTAAATGGACCCTTTTCACAAGACTGTGATGACGTGTTTAATGGTCATCAGCATCATAAATCCTCGAAAGTTTTCATATTTGTATTTTTTTTTAAATGTATGTACATTTATAACACTATTCTTTGTATTATATCACCTTTGCATCAAATTAGAAAAAAACTAGTTTACGCTAATGCGAGGGTGTTTCTAATGCAGCGTCTAAGTGAGGGACGGTAAATTTGACATCGTTCTCTCTTCTGACTGCCGTTATCAGTCTCTCTGTTTTTTTCCCTTTTATTGAAAATCAGGAAAACACTATCGTGGAGTTTTTCTATTGCTATTTAAGCAAATGGGAATGCAAAAAATATATTTGTGGTACTCTCCCATTCACTGCTCTTCAAGTTAACCCAACTATGACGACTTCCGCTGCTGAGAAACCCGGAAATGTGAAAAAGGTCCATTACTCTACAAACATACACCTTTGTTTACTTTGTGTGTTGCTTGGCAACCACTTTGTTGCAACCACAACTGTTTCTGAGGAACTACATTGTTTGGTGGAAGAATACTGTTTTTATTAATATCATTACACTTTATTTGATGTTTATTTTGTGAAACCTAACAACGTATATGGAATAACCGTTTTATAAAAGCAGTAAGCCCCGTGAAGCCGTGGTTTACAGTGAATTTATAACAATTAAGGGGGTTTTAGGCACTCCGCTTCGCGTCTACAACACCCCTTATGCCTGGCTCACACTACAGGATTTTTAGCCCGATTTAGCCCTGATTTCCCCCTCCCGAGAATCGGAGCAAAATCTTGTCGAGCCCCTTGATCGGTCCCGATATTCGGCGCGGATTATCTGGTAATGTGAGGTGTTCACCGATCAAATCTTGCACCTCCCGATCTGCTCGCACACAAATCGGGGCCTTCCCGATCATATCAAACATGTTTGATATTTAGGATTGAAATCGGGATGATGACGGCTATATGATTACGTCAGTACTTTCACAATAGCCAATGCGCGACCGCAAAACAGCTGCTGTACGGCTCCATTGGATAGTAGAGACGGAGGAAACTGCCTCTTGATGTTTTGTAGTAACACGACTGTCTGTATAATGTGTCGAAAACGTATCACAACCGTAAGGAGAAAAGAGAAGCGCTGGAGTGAAATCGCCTCAGTTTTGAACGTGTATGGGGGTGCCAGGGGGAGTCACGAGCAGGGGGTCTGGAGGCTTTACTCAAGTTAAAACACTTTCATCATCCTCATGAATGTATGCTGGTTTACCTAATGGCTGCGACACACACTAGTTTTTGTTCTGTGCTGATCACAATCGAATCCTTTCATTATAACATACAGAGTGTATACACAACGATGTTAATAATATATTAATTGCAC
>NW_015505768.1:123301-124388 GCF_001515645.1 Sinocyclocheilus grahami | reverse complement strand
GCAATATCTGAGCGAGAGCAGAGCCAATTCATGAAATAAAAAAAAACAATGTATAGTTAAAAGCACATACAGTTTTGTATGAGTGAAGCAAATTCGCTTGCGGATTCTTGCGGTGAGATTCTTGCTCACGCATTACATGGATCGCGTAACATTATGCGCTCTCGACATTTGTCATTAAGATCACGCTATAGAAACAGCTTACAATTAAGTATAAAGAAGAGAAGAAAGCGGCCCTAGGCAGCTGCCAAGACAGGATCCGCCACTGCCAGATGCCGTTAGAAATGTACTAAAAACAAGCCTATCGCAAGATATCTGGTGGGGGGGGGGCACCTGGGGTGGCCAGCCAGATTTCAGGGGGGGCCGGTGCCACCCCTGGCGACCACGTAGACATGCCCCTGGTCACGAGGCGATCACGTGAGGCGCTCCCTCTGGCATGATAATCTTAATAATATCTTGTAGTGTGTGATGCGCCATGATGTTCAAATCTTGTAGTGTGTGCATGTTTAAGATTTGAGAGAAGATAATCTGCAAAGATTCTCCTTATGTGTGTGCTGCAACCAGATTTCATAATCGGTTAGGATTTTAAAACTCCTGTAGTGTGAGCCCAGCTTTAGCTGTTATAAATTCACTGTAAACCACGGCTTCTTGGGGTTTATTGCTTTATTTTACTCATGATGATATTAGATCTGGGTTTTATATTATCACTGATAAACTAACACTCAAAATACAACAGACATTTCTTAGGTTTATATTATATACAAGAGTTTGGAGGGGTTCACGCATAAAACTGGCTCACTATGGAGAAAGAAAAGGTAGAGTTGCAGGAAATGTTTGAAATGGGACCCCACTGAGACCCTTGACACAATTTGAGGACTGGTTTAGAGGTGGAGGAGAAATGCAAGAAGAATCACTGCAGGGACTGATGAAATTGTTGTTGTTACTGAGGGTTTATGTTTAAACTTCTGTTTGAAAATCTATTTTTGAGTTTTCTTTCTCTGTAGCTCTCTTTATATATATATATATATATATATATATATATATATATATATATATATATATATATATATATATATATATATGTGATTAA
>NW_015505768.1:107748-123198 GCF_001515645.1 Sinocyclocheilus grahami | reverse complement strand
TATATATATATATAAATGTGATTAAAGATAGATCTTTAGCAGGCAGAGAGGCTCAAATTAAGACCAACATCTGTTCAAGTCACAGTATAAAAAAAATTTAAAAAAAACAAGATGTCACCAAATACTGTCAGAAAAGAGGGAAATATTGGTAGTAGTCATCGTTAAATGTCATAATTGAGTCAGCATTACATTAACAAAATCTTTTTCCTATTTCAGTATTTTCTGACAGACCCAGACTGTCACCGGCATGAAGATAATTTGCCATGGAAGCGAAGCACAGCGACTGTGGCCGAAACGAAACGTTGGAACACAGCGACAGCATGGGAGCAGTAAGCGATGGGATGCATTCAACGGTCAAACGGTAAGCAGTGGTTTTGAAAAAAAAACGCACCTTAGCCGTGGTGTTTGTGAAGCGTGATGCAGCGACAGGGTTGATATAAAAAAGCTGTTTGGTTTGAGGGGGGTGGGACTCCACCTTAGAGAAACAACAACAGCAACACAAACAAGAGTTTGGATTCAAGATGGACGTTAAAGGGAAGAATGTGACCTCTTCTGACTGAGGTGTGACTGTATGTCTTTAATATTGAATTTTTTACCTGAAAATGTGTTATATTGTCAATTTCTATATTGTGTTGCATCTCTTTTAAACAGCTTAATCTGACTTCTATCCAGTTAAAAACGGTATTGGATATGAAAACAGCTGTGGTTCTGCAGATGTGTCTTAGCCAGGTGTTTGTTAGACAGGTGGCCATCAGACAGGTATGTCAGACAGGAAAGTGTTAAAAGTCAGAGATGGGCTCACCCTGACGAAGCTGGCAGGAAACCAGCCCTCCTCTTCGTCGATTTGACCCCACCACCAGTCCTTATTCGAGGCGTCCAACACCTTGATGACATCGCCAGCCTTGAAAGCCAGCTCCCGGTCAGCCATGGTCACATGGTCCCATACTGCCTCGGCATTCACTACAGAGCCCCCGCTGATCAACTACAGAGAGATAGATGGAGTAGACGCAGGATAAGCTACAGGAGGACAACAGTTACATAACATCAGAAACATTCTGGATTAACATCAAACGGTCACATCCTGGCTTCCACTCCACAGTCACCTCTCTGGAAACAAAACTGACAGGGGTGTTGAGATATAATGCTGTATCTCGTTTGGATTTGTATTAACTGCTTTGGTTCGGTTTTGAAACGGAGCAGACGAGGTTGATAGGATAAACAAAATACCCAAATTTTCAGCTTTTTTTTTTTAACTGAGACAAGTTGATAGACCTATTAGTATTAACAGCAAAAAATTTAGGTTGAAAGGATTGCTTAATCAAAAAAGATGTCTCTTATGCTTACCAAAGCTACATTTATTTAATCATTAATACAGTATACATTAATACTTAATGAAATATTAAGAACTATTTTGTATAATTTAAAAGAACTGTTTTCTATTTTAATGTACTTTAAAATGTAATTTATTCCTGTGATGGCAAAGCAGCATTTTCAGCAGAGCTACTCAGTGTCACATGACCCTTCAGAAATCATTCTAACATGCTTTGGTGCTCAATAACCATTTATTATATTATTATAAATAATTTATAAATAAAATATCTGAACTATATCAAACTCGTATTTAAACTATCCTATTATTGAATTATTATTATAAAACTTTTTTTTTTTAAAAGCTAGTTATAACCACTGTTTCTAACTGCTGTCAGGCGGTGAAGCCACCGGAAGTGTAAGAGTGGCTATCTTACTCCCTACCAACAGAGTGCATCACTGACCTTGACCTAAAATCATCCGATTTGAAGCGTATCAGTCACACAGGATTAGTTTTAAAGATATGTGTATGTAAATTAATTTTGACTTCAGATGTTATCTGCAATGTTCATGGTCTTTTCGGACAGGATAAGTGATGGGCTATATTCAAACCGTTTAGGTGGGTGTGTCTGCTGCACACTACCGACACAGGTCACTGATCTAACATAAAATATATTTCTTTATATACGTAATTATGAAGGAAATATTAAACATGAATAAATATCTGGTATTAGTATCAGAAATTGATTCGAATATACAATAAATAATACAATACAACCCTCTGTTCCTATATTGCTCCATGTTGTTTTGAAATTCAAATCTTGGAAATAAAAGCTTCATGTTCTTTAAGTGTATACCGTATGTAGTCAGCGTTATTTCTCTGAATAAGTTATATGTATATTTTTAATGTCCTGATTGAGCAACATCTATGTATTTCAGACTTGCGCAAATTCTATTGCTTTTTACTATCATAACCGTTTCCATAGGAGTAAAATGTTATGTATATATGTTGAATTAATGATTAATTTACCTGCTTCAAAATGAATGTTGTTGAAGAAATCATTATTGAAACATCTGTAGTTAGCCTACTGTATAATAAATACACTAAATACAACAAAATTACATAAACAGTGAATAACAAAATTGAGAGGCAAATTGAGAGGTATGCGTATACAAAGCATAAATCTTTATTCAGATTTCAGAATGAGCACTTTGTCATTTGTAATGCATATGTTGAGCATCTGATGTTCATCATGTTCATCTCTGATATTCACTACTGTAATGTATTAGAATGTAACTTTTTAATATGCAAGAGAAATTCCAGACATTAAACAAATAACCATTTACATGCTTAGGGCGTTTGCGTTGTAAAATTGAACAGTGACACTTAAGATATAAAAATGTTGACTTGTTTGGTGATGTTTTCTCATTAAAATTGTGTGATTTCCTATTAATTCAATAGAAATGTATGGGAATATTAGGGAATACCAATATGGCGGCACGGTGGCTTCACTTTTATAGATCATTTTAATAGATCAGTGGTTATAACAGACTGCTAGTTATTGACTACAATTCCATTCAAACAGCACACCTCAACCAAATTGGCCAAAACATTCCATTGTGACTGTTAATTTAATGAAATATACAGAATGTGGCTGTCACCAAAGTCTCTTTTGAACCGGTTCCCAATCAGATCTGAAATTAACTGGATCTCACGGTTCCTTTGTGTTCATATAGGAAGGAAGTGGCAATGTACAAGGTCACAGAGCTATAGAGACGCTGTGCTTGAGTAACCATGGCTTCCATGCTCGAGTAAAGACGAGATGCGTTATAGTATTGCTTCCTGCTGACTTTCACATATACAAGCCCATGACAGTGACTTGAGATGATGGCTGGGTAATTCTCTACACAGAAACACTCATACATAATCAGTTCCAAGATTTCACCCCCACAACTCCAGGCTCTTTTCCTCTCTCTCTCTCTCTCTCTCTCTGTTTCAGAGGTAGCCAAGCTGTAAAAAATTCTCTTTTGCGCATTTAAAGAGATTTTTTTTAAATGTTGTCAGCAGAAACAGTAAAATCTGTTTGATTTGTATAAAGCAACTGCATTTGATACACATCACGGCAGTTGTTATCTCAGTGTCACAACAGTTCTCCGCTGATCTGATATCTAAACTCCATTACTGCTGTTCAAGTGTACAGGGCACTGAATTACTCAACACAAACACACACGTGTGTGTGTGTGTGGGTGTGTGTGTGCGTGCGATTACATACAGATATACACAGCCTTTAAGGGTTTGAATTATCGCTCCACCATCAATATTCCTTTTATCTACTGTACAGAATCTTCTTCAGAGGTGATATGTATCTGTGTGTGTAAACACATTATTTGGGTCTTGTACATGTTTCTAAGTGGATATGGTGACTGCATCTGTATTACTTGCTCGACAGCTTTGTGTACAGGCCTTAAATGTTGATTCGTTCATTAGTAGTGGCGATCCTTCACTCTTTGCTGTGAGTTACATTGTTACATCAGTAGGTGGCAACAAGTGAGCATATGAATCATTCAATTATTCATTTAACCTATTTATTCAAACACTGATTCATGCAGGAAGGAAACAAATGGCTGTTTATGTACACTGAATGATTCACTCAATTCATTCAGCAACGAAACGGCATTACTGTGTTTCTTAGTGATGCTTTGCTCTTGTTAATTCTGCTGTCGTTTTTGAAACTATTTTAATTAGCAAAGCAAAAACTGACAAAATTACTGGCGACAGTGTCTAAAATGCAGGTTATTCGAAAAATAACTTCTTGCTCACTCACTTTTACAGTATAAAAGCAGTATCACATTTGCTATTGTGCTGTTTTTGTAAATATCAAGAAGGCTGTGATTGCCTGAGACACTTTGCTTATGTGATATTGCTTCATTAATATATTTATAATATGTTTTATTAATAATTATAGACTCTAAAAATGCTGGGTTAAAAACAACCATTTATGGGTTATTTGGCAACCTAGCACTGGGTAATTATTGGACAGAACACATGCTGAGTTATTTATATATTAACCTATTTGCTGGGTCGTTTTTTGACATAGTGCTGGGTCAGTCAACCTATTGAAGGTTTTTCATTTTAAATAATAAAAATGCATTCTAAAATCTGTTTTATACAGGACAAGAACAGCTCACATGCAATATATATATATATTTTATTCAATGTCAAGTCAGTCTTTTACAATCATAAAATCTTCAAAAACATTCAGTAAAGGTTTTCGAACATGACAGGAGCAGTGGGAAGAAAACTGCTATCAGTAGGCTGTTCAAGTTCATTAAATAACTTATAATCATGACTTATCTTATAGTCAGTCGTGTTTGAAAAGTTACATCAAAAACAGCTTTACCTCGTGCCATCTTGTCTGTCAGACACTTAAGTTTAAACCTGTCAAATGCATAGCGCGACCACAGCTGTAACAACATTGGCGCACTAGATCAATAGTGTTCCCATTGTAATCTGTGGAGCGCATGGAAACTTTGTTATAAATAACAGTGAAGTCATGTCGTGTTTGTGCCCTGGTCGCGCATTCGTTTAGCGGGAGGTGAAACTTCCATGGTGGCGCCGGTGCCTCGTACGCTTTGAGTGCAGATCCGGTGATGAATGCTGCTTTTGTGGAAGGCTAGTCTTCCAAGCAGATGTTAGCTGCGACTTACATTTAAACAAAAAAGGAAAAATGTGAGATTACAGATGTTTTCCTATTTATACAGTAATAATTTGATAGGAATACAATGTCATACAAACTACCCAGTACCTGGGTAAAAAAAAAATTAAATAACCCAATAATTGACCCAACAGGCTGAACCCAGCATTTGGGTTAAAAAAAAAAACCCAGCATTTTTTTTAGAGTGTACTGCTTATTATAATTTCACAGTTCGGTTTGTTGTTTGTACCATGATTTGTCCATGAAGTTCATTTAAAACTCTTGAATGAATTTTGTATGTTTTAATAAAATACTATTTACCAACTGTCATACAGTAAAGTCATAAACATATTTCCTTCATTTTCTCCAAATGTTTTTACTATCATCTCACTCATCAGTTCTCGGCTCATTAGGAAAAAGACAGTTCAACGTTTAATGAGTCAGTGAATCATTCAGAGATCGTTTCAACCAATTCATCACTAATATAAGGAAACAAATGATAAGTTTGATTTATTACGTTAAAAACTAAATATTGAGTTAAGGAGAAGATACGACTAAGAAGTTAAGAATTGTCTCTCAATGCAGTCTCAATAATGTTGCAACGTGCTTTTTTTCTCTCTCTCTCTAAAGGGAACAGTAGGCAGTAGGATTATGCAAATCAGTCAGAAAAACTGCAGTGGAAAAGCTGTGTTCCTGTCCCAGCTAGCATCAGATCACACTAGAACAGAAAAAGAGAACAGCTGATGAGGATCATGTACAACCCTAAACATCCCAATTCATCCACAGCTTATTCTCATGTGAGATATAATTATGTGGCACTGCATGTATCAGAGCTGTAGGCTATCAACCACACACTGAAATATTACACCGCGCACACACACTAAAATGATGTAACAGCCCCTGAGATTATCAGATTGCATGGTGTTGAATTTAGCGGGATGAAATCGTGTTTATAAGAGCAAAATCGAGGCAATCTGTTCATAAACAGTGAGAATACAGCAGTACAGTAAAACTAGCATTAGAGGGCCATGACTTTGTGTGTGTGTTATATCTTGTCTCTTCATTCCTCCTTGCCTTTATTCCTGCATGAATGAACTGTACTCAGGAACATTCTTCCTGTTTCTCTCTCAATGTCTTGCTCAGTTGCTCTTTCTCTGTGTGAATGCCTTGGTGCACACATCTACAAAACTGCTGTCCTTTAGTCAACAGCCTCACACACATTTAATTGATTATGGATAACAGGTTAATTGAATGGGCATCCGTTAAACATTTGACCCAAATCACAGAGCTTTCTCTTAAACTGACAACTGACAAGAGATGATCTTAACTTGCTGTTTTAGACCATTCTGGCTTCTCTGGCTTCTGGCTTTAGATAAATGTAACATGCCTCATAGCCAGGGTTCAAAAGTGAATAGAAAATACCTTTTCAATTACAATTTCTGAATCTGAATTGAGGTAGAATGTGGAATCAGAACTGCAATTCAAATGTGAATGTAAGGAAGTAGAATTACAATAAATTTTAGGTACACTGTAACTTTTGCTGCTATTGCCATTAATAAAAAAAACTGAATGTGCCTAGCGGAAGAACATTGTAGCTGGAGATACTTTCTCTGTTTATGGATATGAGTCATAAAGGTACTGAGTTACTCCACAGTGGTTGTCTTCCTGACCAGTCTAAAATAGTCTGAATAAACACTTATTATAGGCTAACCATAGTGATTAAGGATAAGACAATTGGATATATGTCTTATCTTAAATAAGGATATATACAATTGGAAAATGGATATACGTATGTACTTGCTCATTATATAAAGTTTGAACATTTTGAACAATACAATTGTTACATATTGTAACTTCATATTACTGTAATTTTTAACTAAAAACACCAAATTTGAATGTAGCTTTGTTTACAATTTTGAAAAAAGTTTTAAAACTTTGAAGTCTGAAGGTTTAAGCCATATGGACAGAACGATAGAACGATTGAGCAATAGATAGATAGATAGATAGATAGATAGATAGATAGATAGATAGATAGATGCAGACAGACAGACTGATAGACAGTCTGTGATAGACAGACTGATAGACAGTCTGTGATAGACAGACTTCTATTCATCACCACATTCAGTTATGAATTACATGAATTAGGTAAATTATTCAGCATGCATTTTTAATTCAAAACCGCAACATTTTACAAAAAAAGTTTACATCACTGCATATTACTATTGTTGTTTAACACTGCTATCCTAAAACAGTATAGTACAAATAAAATATTTAATGTTTAGCTGCTAACATCTTACCTCACAATGGTTCACCATCTAGATATATCGAAGTTTCAAACCAGTTTTGTTACAGTTTTCATTTTCAGTTATTCACAAGGAAATTACCCCTCACTAGCACAGATGTCAACACCCTCTGCTCCAAGAAAGCTGTGGTTCCTTGGACAAATGGCATAGCAGAGGCTAAAAACAATCAACAGGGTGTCTACCTCAACATCTGGTCCAAATGACCCATTAGGCCCTCTAACAACATTCCATGTCCGATAATCTAATATCTCCACCCCTCCACCAGAACAGCTGCTGTAGGTCAGCACTTCAGTTCTCACTGACTGCCATCACTCCATCCTGATGCCGCGTACCTGAGTTCCCTTCAACAAAACAAGGAGCTTTGGGTGTCTAAACAGAAAATAAAGTGTTTCATTCATTCAGTATCATTATTACTGCACTACAGTACAGACAGAACAGTCCTATAATTCAGAGGACTATAGCACGGCAAACCCTCTCCATTGAGAGGGGAAAAAAGGAAAACAGAACATCTAAGAGACCAGAGGATGCTGCCTCACCATAGACACACACGCACACACACCTGACTGGGGAGGATGATTATGTAATCGGAGTACAGTGGGCTAGGAGTCTAGGAGAGAGAACTGGAGAGAGAGGGGAAAAGAGCAGAAGAGAGAGAGACTGCATTAAAATAAGACTGCTACGCTATGGATTAAGCTCTCATAACTGCATACACACACAAATAAACTCATATAGCCATTAATTCTCATCATATCTTGCTGGGAGAGATAATAAACGAAACTAAATGTGCAGACAGCGAAGTAACATTATAAACAAATGTTTTAAGGACCTACTTGAGTCTGAGCTGCTTAGCCATATGATGCTGCTTAAGCCTGTTATTCCCTCCACGTTGATATGAATCATCCTGATCAAACATTTTGCACTTTTCTTGAAGTCTAAATTTAGATTATAAATGCTTTAAACTCATGCAGCATTGCCTGCCCACACGGTTCCTAAAACAAGCGGAGAAAATGCACAAAAGCCTTTCAGCCATTAAAGATGCAAAAGATACGCATGTTTGTTACAGGCATGTGTGTGTGTGTGTGTTTGTGTGTGTGGGTGGTTGGGTGGATTCCCAGCCTACGCTCCCAGTGCAGATGTTTCTAAATCTGGCCATTCTCTTGATTTTCCCGCTCTTTCCCGCACTAACGCAGTCATATTTTTGGATGCACATGCCGCTCCATGTGAATGTCGCACACCAGCTCAGTGGAACAATCCTGAAACCTCAAGCCGCTGATTTGAAAGGCCAGAATGCACCCCTAAAACGTGCACCATGAGGTCAGAAGCGCCATACTATCTAGAAAACCTCTATACATCAGTTGTTCTGCAATCACCTTTTACGTAAGTGTTTCCAAGCTGAATCTAGCGCATTTTAAGATGGCTACAGAGGACAGGATTAAAGGCTGCTGGTGTCTCGAGAGTAGGATGTAAAGTGAATCCGTAAGCTTCTGTTTTAACGAATACGCCAACATATGCACTCATGCAAGATTTTCGCACTAAAAGAAGGCCGAGAATCTGTCATTTGCAACATTCAAGTCCCAAGTTACTCTCTTGCACTGGCAGTACATTTCCCAGACTTCCCTTCACTGTTAACAGGTTATTCAGACCTGTTGGGAGAGAAGGACTGCATGCTAATGCAAAAGGGAAATATCCTGCCATAGCCTAGCAATACAGAATGACAGTCAGCATTCAACATCCCACACCGGTGCTAACTGATGTCTCAATGCATAATTGCAATGTGTGCGTACAACCGCTTTACATGTGACAATATGCTAAAATTTCCCATCTGGTGTTTCTAATATTATATGACAGAACATAAACACATTGCTGAATATGTTTGGTGTGTCAGTGGCTTCGTATCACATGGCAGTTACAGCTATATGTAATGTTTACTTTGCTTTAGAGGAAAAGCGGCAGCTAATAAAGCATTTATAGTCTGTTTTAAAATTAAAACAAGTCATTAAACTCTCAGAAAAAAGGTACAAAAGCTATCAAAAGGTACACCTATCGACAGTATTATAAAAGGTATGCCTTTGTAAATTATTCACCCTTTAAAGATGCTTATTAGTACCTTATAGGTACACATCAGTACCTAAAGTGTAAATACCTGAATGGTACATATACCTTTAGAAGAGGTACCGCACCACTCACAGCCTTTGTAAAAAAATGTTTGGGGGGGGGGGGCAGCACGCCGTCAGTGAAGTTTTCGGGAGCAATATTGTTTTTCCGTAGAGACAGTGAGTCAATGGTTTCAGCAGTTCAGTGGGATGCATCCGAACCATTATGCTCCAATGCACAACAAAACCCCAGTCTGCAAATATGTGCTTGCAGCGTGAACACACAAAGCACTAAGGCTGACGGTTTGAGCAACATGAGTTCAAGGGAATAATTCCGCTGATTCACGTTTTAGCTGATAGCAGTGATTCCATAATCATCTTTAATGAGAATGGCCAAATGCCTCTGTCCTCTAGAAGGGGTCAGGTTAAGGATAAGCATGTTGGAACACCATCAGTTTAACCAATTAGAAATGGTGAAATCCCTATCATACATGACCATCGCTGATCTGAGGTGAAAACACAGAGTCTGTAAGTCTCTGTAAAGAAATAGTAAAAAATGCACAGAAAATGTCAAACCTATATTGAGGTTTGAAGGTCTTGCACATCTGATTTATAATTTGAATAGTGTTAAATGACAGAACTGGTATCACCTGAATCGTCTGGGTCTCTTGTTTCATTTAACATCAACACAAAAGTTTCATCTACATTTAAAAACAAAGAAGAATCACGTCTGACCAGAAAAGGGGGGATGTAGCACTTTTCAATGTCTACTAGACCAACAAAGATTGCACAAAAGTGTACAAGCCACATTTGTGACACCTGAACACAAACAGTGTCAGTTACGAACTGTTAGCCTGCGTTTCATGTTGTTGACATATTTGTATTGGCATATGACATTTTGGTTTGCTGTTCATAACTTACAAGTTTTTGTTTACCATTTGGAATTAAAATGCAAGTCATAATTATTTTAAACAACTATATTTGATTACCACAAAAAAAAAAAATCTAGGCACAAAATCTAAAATATCCATGATAGTGTGCTTTACACAGTTTAGGGACAAACTGTACCGCAAAAACACTGAGCTGCGGGCTTTAAAATGAAATTCATTACAACACTCCCCTACTACAGTCTAGCATCGACCTGCACAAGAAACGTGTGAAATCTGATTAAAACAAACCATGCAATGGAATCTCACAGGTTTAATGGCAACCTCTCTTGTGTTTATAACCTGAACCTTGGATGAATGGGGTGTGCAAAAAGGCATGGCCTAAATATACATGACCATTCAGGTGCAACTGCCTGGATACACTGATCGCACAATACAGCCAAAGACCTACAAATTCTCTTCCAGCTCCATCACTAGTTAATAAATGTAGTGTGCTTATAGGTCAAAATATTATAATTGGCTTCTCTATAACAGACCTAAACCTAGACCTATTTAATATTAGAGAAACCAAAGATGGTGTAGGATGGTGCATACTGTAGGAAATTAAAGATGTGAGAGGCACCTGTGATCATCAGAGCGTTGTGATCGGCTCGCGGACACACCTCAGTATCCCCCCCTAAGGAAACAAAATACGCGAGCATCCTTTCACGTGCTCGGTCGCCACTCGCGCATTTTGTCCGCGAGAAGCTTCTGCGCGAGCTTCACAGTACTTACATGCCGAAAGGACCGTCGGCCTCCGTCGCAACTCTTCACGCTTTTAAGGGTTGTATCCTCTCAAACGCTTGACAGAGGCCAGAGCAGCGTCATCGCCGGCCTAGCTTGCATCTCTCGTCCTTAGAAATCCGCGTTCGCGTTTGACACCGATAAACTGCGCACAAACGATCATGTCTGTCAAAGTAAATGCGTGCGCGCGCCCGGACACTTGACTACGGAATGCCGGTCGCTTATAATCAATAAACGCGGACTCGCGTCAGAAACAACCACGACGAAGCGACAGAAGCAGAAAACAACGGATTCTGCGCACGCACCTACGTCGCGCTTCAATTAAAGGTGAACAGCTTCTAAAGGGCGCCGTGACACATTTAGGAAAGCGCTAAATATACCAACGTCACTGACATGCCCGAGGCAGCGCTGAGGTGCCGGGTATCCCCCTCTGTCGCGCGCTTGCTCCATCTCTCCCGTTTCCATAGCACTGGAACGATGCGAGTCTCTCCGCGCGGGCGGACGGATAGCGGCGCGAGGGGGAGCGTCCATTAACTCGCAGCCTCCCAGGTGAATAACACGAAGAATGCTTCACGTTGTCGAGATGTCACATCGCGCTTTCGTGACCTCTATTCAGCTCGTTTATATCCACCCCCTCCTCTCCCCCAACCTCCTTTTTTCGTATCCGTTAACAGAGACCGTCGGTAAGCCAAAGAATGGCGCTCACGGGAGCATCACAGTCAGCCTCACCTTCATCATCCTCAGGGTCAGTCCTGGTCCTGGATCCGTGTCCTTTCCGCAGGTTCGAGCCCCCGACGCCAGCTGCAACCCTGTATCCGCGCCCCCGTGAGCAACGCGCGGTTTATGGAAGAGAAACGCACGTCCGGTTCGACACCGTTCTGTTCTCACGGCGAGGTGGGAGTCTCTCTCTCTCTCTCTCTCTCTCTCTCTCTCTCTGCTTCACTCTCTACACATTCCTCTCACTCGCCTGCTTCCTCGGACACGTCTCTCTCTCTCTCTCTCTCTCTCTCTCTCTCTCTCTCTCTCTCTCTCTGAATAGAGCTGAAGTATGGGCGGCGCTTGTGCACACATACATACATACACACACACACACACACACACTGAGGAGCCAACCATCAGTCAAAAGAAGGGGTGCTTCACTCTGCTATTGAGGAGGCTACAAACATTACATAATCAAAATAAATAAAAAATAATGCTGAACTATTGGCTCTTGGGAACTCGCATCATCATCGAGAAAATGTCCAGTAAGCAAAAACAAAGAAAAAATTGCATGCTGTTTTACATCATTCAGAGGCACGCATGCAGCACGCAGAATATCTATATATCTTTTTAACACAACCTGGCTAATTATACATGCAATGTGTCCAGGGCCATGCGTAAGATAGAGAGAGCAATAAAAAGGTCCCAATATAATCGTCCCACTCCTATCACAAAACATCACATGCAAAACAATCCCGAGTATTGTAAAAAGTAATAGCTCTCTCAACTGAAATTTGATTACTTACTTTCAGCTTAATTTTTGCTGCTAGTCATAATCAAGTTATATTATGTCATTCCTTTTTTTTTTTTTTTTTACTTTTTTGTTAGATCTGTTTCCATGCTTTTTAAGGTAAAGTAAACTAATTTGTTTTTAACAAACACTTCAATAGAATAAAACAGTATAGAGCTTTGTTTATTTTTGGCGAAATCAGAATACATTCAACATGCAGGTGTTTTTCTGAATATGAATCTCAGCACTTCAGATGTGTTTAATTATGCAGCATACAGACACGTACAGTCCTGTACAGCTTTCACTGATTCCATCATTTCATTTTTTTAAAGGACACAATTCATTTTTTAATAGTTTATTATTATTATTTAAACGTCACATGCAGGCTTAATGTAACATGATACTGAAAACATTGATCTCATTGGTGAGAGGAGATGTGCTGTAGCAGATTACCCTCTGCCATCAGGCATTATATACAGCGTGTGATTGAAATCACACAGACAACAGACACACATACACAGCCACACAAGAGACAAGGAGTTAATGTGATATATGAATCACCACTTCATTTCTATAGGATGATCTTGATGGCCATGAAGATACACAGGAGTGAGAGCCAGAGCCTTTATACAGGTGCATCTCAATAAATTAGAATGTTGTGGAAAAGTTCATTTATTTCAGAAATTTTGGGGTCGGTAAGGATTTTCTTCTTTATGTTTTTGAATGTCTCTTATGCCCACGAGCTTCATTTATTTGATCAGAAATACAGTAAAACATAAACATTATGAAATATTATTACAGTTTAAAATATCTATTTTATATATTTTCTTTTTTCTTTTTTTTCAACAGCCATTACTCCAGTCTTCAGTGTCACATGATCCTTCAGAAATCAATGTAATATGCTGATTTGGTCCTCAAGAAACATTTCTTATTATTAATGTTAAATACTTTTGTGATTCTTTGATGAATAGTGTTCAAAAGAACAGCATTTTTGTACCAAAGTCAAAGCCTTTACTGTCACTTTTGATCAATTTAATGCATCCTTCCTGAATAAAAGTGTTAATTGCTTAAAAAAAACATCTTACTGACCCCAAACGGTAGAGCGGTATATTGTATTTAGTTATTAGATGCAGTCTTATGTTATTTAACATAAATTATAATTGTACTAAATTATGTTTAAACTGTAAGGTTTCAGGTTTGCAATATTTAGAGTATGTTTGTGTTTTATGTTTTTTTTAATATAATTTAGCTTACTAAAATTTTTTTTTTTAAATATTCCATAGTCTCTCAATATGAGGTCATAAAAGCTGCATTAACAATTACATAAGCATTAATAAACTAAGATGAAGGTCATGCATGACCTTTTGACCTTTTATCAAACACTTATAAAAATGTATGCCTTAAATACAGTCAGAGGCGTCATGCCCATTCAAAGTTTTTCGATTTTTGAGTCAAGTGGATTTTAAATGCAGCTTCCAAAAGACAAAAAATAGCCGATTCATATTTTCTATATTTAATACAATCACACAGAACGTTCAGTCAGTGCGTCATATCATCAGCTGCTAAATTCAAATCTGCGTTCGTTCGCTGGCTAGCGCTGAGCTAGAGACAGAAGCGTTTTTACAGCACTGCGCATTACAACCAATCACACACGATGCTGATGAATGCAATGGCCAATCAGAGGTGTTCAGATGAGTCATCGTTAAAATGTTTTCTTCACTCGCTCGCTGACTGAATACCTCTTTCTGGCGAATTCTCTCGTCAGAAACAACAAAGTGCAAATGTGTGTACGAATCTTTAAGATATTAATTTCATAGTGTAAACAGCTTCAGTGATTTTAATGGGAGTTTTTGAGAGTGCTTGAACTAGACTGTCAGTGAAAATGTTCTTTGATAATGTAAATGTTCAATCTGTACAATGAAAGTGTTATTTATTCACATTAACTTTCAATGTTAAATTCACATTAAATATAAACTCAGTCGTATTAAAAATATGTTATGGCATGACACCCATATCTGTTAATCAAGTAAACAGACAGGTTTTATGTATAGTTAATAGATTACATTATTAGGTTACTTTGACCATCGCTCACAATCAACATAATCTATAAAGGTGAGAATCAAGATATTTCATGATAATTCCGTTAATGCGTTTGGGAATGTTTCGAATAAAAAGGAAAAAAATAAATGCAACATAAATGCTGTTGTGGCTGCTGTGTGCCACACGCACACACACACTCGTGCCCCCTCAAAAATAATGAGTGCATGACGCCCCTGAATACAGTGCAAGTCATTATGCATAAAAGTGTCTGCCAAATGTACAAAAAAAATTGTGTTTAGTACAGGCTTAGACGGCGTTTATTATATCACACTGCAGGAACGCTGTGTCAACTTTCCATGTAAATTCCTTGTTGTAGAATTTGAAAGTGAAGCCAAAACATTTATACATACACCGCCTCCATCACCATTTTGAAAATGATTAGCAGGCAAATGAACCCTGCAAGAAAGCTCTAATCTCATATTTCTGTATTGAGACAGAAAGGCACACAGAACACCAATCCAGAGGTGCTGTTCTGTTGTTAGAATCTTTCTAGCTGACTTTCACATATATATATGTTTGTTACATTATGCAATGAAGCAGGAGAGATGATGTAACGAGCATCACAAGATCCCTGCCCCCCCCCCCTCCTTTCCCAGACTTCCCTCTGTGTGTCCCGAGGTTTTCTGTGATGTAGCTCTTGCATACGTAACAGTGTATTCATAGCTTAAAACCCAGGCAGGACAGAGTGTGAATTGGGATGTCACAAATGTGTACGTGTATAAAAGCTTTTGGAGACAATATGTCCTCTCCAGCTCGTGCAGTTTTAACCTTTAGGCATCTTATATATATATA
>NW_015505768.1:85500-107569 GCF_001515645.1 Sinocyclocheilus grahami | reverse complement strand
ATATATATATATATATATATACAGTATACACACACACACACACACACACACACACACACAGTCCTCATAAGCTTTACTTCGTTCCCAAGGCACTATTTAGAATAGTGTATTTTGTGGCATATGTGTGTGGGTCATGAATAAATCAGCTGAGAAGAGAGTTCAAAGTTTCATAAATAAAACATGGTGTTATACTTGCTATTATTATGTGGAATATATAAGTGAAGTCCTGCTCTATATCTGTAGATAAAAGGAGGTTTTGAAGTCTTGAGCTCCAGGCTAATTTACATGTATGAATAATTAGTGATTTTTGCTTCTTTTATATTTCTAAAAATACTATTGTATATACTTTTTATACTATTTTAAAAATACTGTCTTAGCTTAAACCTAAAATCTAATATTAAATTGCTATTAAGAATCTAAAATTACTTTTAAAATATAGCGCAAAGCAATACACAAAAGGTATGTTTGGCAGTACAATGGTACTTTGATATACAGTGGTGTGAAAAAGTGTTGACCCCCTTCCTGTTTTTTAAATTTTTGCATGTTTGTCAAAATATATCTCAATATATATGAACAAAAAAATAAGAAATCAGGAAGGGGCAAACACTTTTTCACTGTATAGAATGGTACTAAATGATCTCCATATTCATAGAGGGTTCTTCAAGTTTAAAAAAAATGCTATTAACATTTTAGCTTAAACCTAAATCTAAAAAATACTATTAAAAATCTTTATTTCTAAAACAGTACACAAAATTGACTTCTACTGTACAATTGCATTTTGATGAATAATGGTACTAGTTGATCTCCATATTCATGGTTCTCCAAGTTTTCTAATATATATATATATATATATATATATATATATATATATATATATATATATATATATTGGAGAAATCTATAAATATCTCACTGAGGAAAAAAATTAACTTAAATGATTTTAGCTAATGGCTGCAATATAACGAAGAGTGAAAAATTTAAGGGGGTCTGAATACTTTCCGTACCCACTATATATATATATATATATATTCTAAAACAATCTATTAAAAATCTGTTTAAAAAACTGATAACAATCTAAAATTACTTCTAAAATATAGTGCAAAGCAGTACACAAAAGAGATTCTGTAGTACAATGGCACTTTAATGTATATAATGGCACTAAATTATCTCAATATTCATAAACTGCTTATTTGCATGGTTCTCCAAGTTATCTAAAAATACTAGCAAAATTTGAGCTTAAACCTAAAATCTAAAAAAAAAATAAATAAATTACTATTTAAATAAAAAAAAATACTTCTAGAATGTGGTGCAGCGCAGTACACAAACGGTACATCAGTAATACTTTGATGAATAGGCCTATAATAGTACTAAATGATCTCCATATTCATACATTGCTTATTCACATGGCTCCAAGGTACTTCAAAGAATTCCATGGTAATATCATAATGGTACGCTCTTGTCATGATACTGGCACCATGTCAAAAAAAAGGTTGTTTCTTGTTAATAGATTTCCCTCTCTTTCAAGATGAAGAAAAAAAAGAGACAATTGCAAAAATAACAACAGTACAAGCTTGTCTATACAGACTCTCCAATACCCATGTGTTTGTATGGCATCTGGGATGAATGCCAAAGTTGTTCAGGGCGCGAGAGAAAGAGACTGAAGGCTTATGTAATAAACTCTCTCCTGAGAAAGAGACTCATCACAGCTCCATGCCAATGGAGGAATCATCAACATGCTCACACATACCACGTAGAAATAGGTCATATTGAAATCTGGCCAATGTACGGTTCTGGTTGTAGGCCAAAACTACTGTGAAACTTGTGAAATGCACCTTTCTATAAATTACCTTACAATGTGCACTTGTAACAGAGTTCAGTAAACCAGCCATCTGTTTCAATTCAGACAAATGATAATGTCTACATGACAGCCATTCCCCTCACAGTAGAGTCGAGAAAACCATTTCAAAGTACAGAGAGGGTAATAAACAAACTTTTTGGTTTTACCCTTCATCACAAAATATTGCCGTTGCATAGCAACCCTGGGTGTGCATCCTGCACTGATGCGATGGAATGCTGCATGCTGATTGGCTGAGATCAGTACAGAGGAAGTAAACAGACAAGCTCATCTATAGTCAATCAATGTGCTTCAGATGCCATGTAAAGGTCAACTCTGAAACTTTTGTTTCCATAAATCTACATCAGAAAGTTGTTCATTGTGACTCACCTGCATGATTAAGCGTGTAAATTCTTTTATCACCAGAATTACCCACAATCTCAGTGCAGTCCTGTCGTTTTAGTTGTTTTATGGTGAGAGTGCCCCCTAATCGAGTGGTGGACTAGCACACTATCATCTGAGCAGAGAGGGAACTTTCCTTTGTCATGTTTTCTTCAAGGTCTTACTTATTACAATATTCAATATGCATTACAATATTCTCTAGCAGTTTTTAAATATTAAGATCTTTTGACAGGTTATTAAGTTATTTCATTTGTAAGTCGCTTTGTGTAAAAGCAAATGCTAAATAAATTTAAGTGCGTAAATCTGGCCAGTTTTGTACAGAATTAATTGATTGACAAGGTAAAATGCAAGATATTAAACTTGGTTGAGAGGTTTTGTACAGTGTATAGATTCAATAAAGGACTAGGTGTTACAGTCCCTAGTGTTATACCGATACAGATTCCCTGGTGAGTTCTTGAAGACAAATGGCTGCTATAAGGCTTTATCACCAGCACACATCATCAGTTGTGTACCTCAGCATCACGGGGTGTTTCAGCCATTTATCACAAGACACCCTCCGCTGAGGCAGGCCCACCACAGGTTGATCAGGCCTGGGTGTGTCACATGGTTAGCTGTTCGCCTTAGCAGTCCAGCTGGTGTCACTCCTTTTCATCCACAGCCAGTGACTGGTCCTCTGCTCTTTGATTGCTCGTCTATGAGCCTGTCCCCTGACTTTAGGCAGATTACACTAAATTTAGACTACACTGTCATCTCATGTAAACATAGTAATGCCCACAGGTGGATACATTTGAGATTAAATTAACAGCAAGAGGGTTTAGAATAATAAGTTCTCTTTATGTTTGAGTGTAAAAAATATTAAAACTCTTACATCAGCATAAAATGATTCTTTAGATTTAAAACATATTGGTTAATCACAATCTAACCAGTAGAGGGAGCCAGAACCTGCTGTGATGCTCAAGTGATCGCTGATTCATTCTCTTAACACTTAAAATGTAGCCTACATACTGACATGTATAGAAAAAAAGAAAAGCGAGAGGGGAGGCTGGCAAAGACAATATGACACATCAATTGCTGTCAGTCATGAATTGCCTACATTTATTTTGTTCTCCCCAGCTCATAACATTAAGACGTGCATGACAGCTTCAACCAGTTTCCATGACAACTGGAGCCTCCTTGACTTTAGAGGGAGACCACCTGTCAATCAAATACAGCATCAGCTCTGCTAATCAGGCAATGTCTAACAGCTCCAAAAATAATAAGGCACTAATGCTGCTTCACCTATAAGTGCCACATCTGCCATGCAATTGCCCATTGTTTCTCTACATAAGCAAACAGAATTACAGTGCACAGTGCATTAGAGAGGCCTTTGAGATCTCAGTTTGGGATAAGTCATAACTTTCCATTCCTCATTATTGTCATTAAAACAGACATTATAGTCTTAACGGGTCAAACAGAGTTCAAATTTCTCACTACCAGAAGCTTGTATGTTTTCTGCTAATGTTATTAATATTCAAAGTGAGTATAGGAAAAAGATAACATCCTAAGTCATTACGGTCCCAAACACCAGAAGCTCTTCAATAAAGCATATAATTTAATAATAATTCAAAAAAACATGCTCAAAGGACTCAAAACGTTTTGTGGCTTTACTGACACTGCATACAACAAGGCCAAATAATGACCTAAGGCTGCAGCACTAATCACAAATCAACTGCCATAGCAAACTACAACACTTCTGATGGTACTAAAAAAACATTCAAGAAGTTGCAGTATTGATGTCCCAAGGGTTTATTTCCAGTCAGTGTTGATTGCCGAGTGGAAAAAGATTGTGTTAGGGGTGCGATGTGATTGATATGTGTTTAAACCTTTTGAAAATGGCAACATTGCGGCTAATGAATGTCAAGTTTTACTGAGATGTTCTAACTTTCTTTGTCTGTGTATGTACATCCTTGTGTATTAAAATAAAAAGAGAGAAAAAATGCTTTTGGTTTTCTGATTCCACTAAAAAATGGGATATGCACAATCATTTTCAGTCACACAAATGTACCAAATGCAAGAAAAAAAGAACAAAGCATTAATTATAGAACAGCACTAGATTCATCTGCAGGGAAACACAACGGTTGATTCATTCTTAAGAACTGAATACAAGCACTGGTTATAAAAATGGTAAGTGCATTAAGCTGACTTTGGCATTCTGATGACGGTACAGAACAGAACCATCACATAACGTCATTAAAGGCTTTACTGACATTCTGTCTCAAATGACTCCAGATAGTACCCTTTGATTATCAACTACATAGATCCTATTTACTGAAGACTTTAGGCCAGATCTGAGTTGAATGTATGCAGAGAATACTCAAATATTCAGATATCCATTCAGTTAATACAGTACATTATGTAATCCCAAACAATCACATACTGTTTAGCAGCAAAAAAAAGGTAAAATAAACCAGATTCTACACAGACTACACTCACATCCTCAAGTCTTCAGTAAATAATGTACAGAAGTGTATCAGGGATGTTGGCCAAAATGCCACTGATTTAACAGCCATTTTTCCTATGAATGTAGTGTGTGCTATGCCAAAAACAAAAATGACCATATAAAACAAATGTGACTAGCTAAACAAAACATTCCAAGATGTTTACATCTTGGAACAAGACATTCCAAGATGTAAACATTAAAACCTTGAAACATACAGCATATTTTCAAATTAAAAGAAAGTGTTGTATTAAAAAAAGTATTTGTTCAAATTTTGTACTTGAACAAGTAAGATGATATTGGTTTCAATGTGCTAATGAAGGTTTCCATTCTTATGCTAAAATAAGTCATTTATAGCATTGCTGTCTTTTTGCAAATATAATTAAAACATATTCAAAACATCCAAACAAAATGAATCAATTTCAATGGCATTACCAGGCTACATAAATGCAAAGCTTTTGGTATCTATATATAGACAGCGCCTGCTGAATAATGCTGTAACAAATACAGATCCTCTTAAACTCACAGAAACTAAAACATAGCTTAAAAACTACACAGTACATTACAAAAGAATACAATAGCTTATCCGGCAGTAACAGCAACTACAGTGTGTGTGAGTGTGATACAATTCAAGAGTGGCAGTAAACATCCAGAATCGTCTTTGTTGACAAGACTTGTCATTATTGTTTTATTTTGAGTGGGAGAGATAGTTTATAATCTGGGTGGTGCAGGGGTGAAGCCACCCTCAAGTTGCCCCTTTCGGTTCTTTATAGGAATTTCTCGATGGTCTGACAATTGCTCAGAGCGAACATGGGGCATACCCTGAGTGACCCCGACTGGTCGATTCTTCCACTGCATGCCTGTAGGGGGGTAACTGCAGGGATAAAGCGCATCGCCTCCCCCGAACAAAATCTCCCCATCACCATCGGCTCTAGTGGCACCAGGGAGGTTACGCTTACGGCAGTTGTTCTTTAGGGGGAGATGTGAAGGTCTTACAGTTGCTTGGCCTACATGTGGCAACTTCGGTTCTTGCTGAGAAGAGTTGGAGGAGTCAAAACCCCGCCCATAGCCCCACCTCCAACTATCAACATTAACCCTGCAGGGTTGTTGCGTTAATACCATATCAATACAATCAGCAGTCCTACGCTGTGAAAATGCAGCCTCCTTTAAGTCACAGTTGGTAACAGTCGTGTAAAGATCACTTGTCTGAAACTCCAGACTGTCCGTGTCAAGAGAGCGACTGCGACGATTTAGTGCTAATGGGGCAGGGACAGGTGGACAAGGTCGACCCAAACTGAGGTGTCGAGGAAGGCTTGCGATGCCCCAAGCATTACTTAGCAACAGACTTTGTTCATAGGCATCGAAAGTACGCTGGTCACACTCAGCAAAGGCGTCTTGCTGAAGGTAACATCCATCATCCTCGAAGGGTTCGTAAGGAGATGCCAACTCTTCCTCCTCCTCAACAAGCTCAGTCTGCTGCTCACATTCACCCTCATTCTCCATGTCAACCACATCAAATGTGACAATGGCGGGCAGGGCGCTCAGACTTGGTCCAAAAGGAGAACTCGACTCTGAGCCATCAAGACTCTCAGTTGAGTTGCGGTAAAGCCGGGTGTTCTTTGTGAAATCCACAAGCGCTTGGGAAAAACAGACCATCAGCTCTTCTTGGGATTGGCTGCAGCCTCTGGTGGGTAGTAATGGGCTCTGATCCTCAGATTGAGGCTGCTGTCTGGTTGTCTCAGTGACATGTGGACTAAAACCTGAATCGGCACAGGGTGCAAACAATGGAGTCTCCTGGATTTGACCCCTGCTGAGAGGGACCGGCTCTTTTACAGCTTGGGATCTTGATGGTGATTGGGGATAGCGCTGATTGATAACTTCTTCCAAAACCATCTTACCGTTGCCTGCGGAAAGCCTCGAGTCATTGTAGAAGCAGTCGGCATGGAACAGAAGCTGATCTTTGGATGGGCTTCTGAGATTCTGGAGCTCACAGCACAGAAGGGCATGCTGGATCTTGTTCAGACGCTCCTCCTCTGTCTCCATGGTTCCTGTCTCTAGGTCAGAGGATGCCAGGGCATACAGAGCATTTGTTGGACCCTTATCACCCTGCAGGGCTGCACCAACAAATGAGTGGGCATCCTTGGGAGGAAGAGCAGGGCTGAGCAGGCGATCGTCAGGTTCAAAAAGTTCATAAAGGGCATCACCACTGTAGCTATCCCGTGGAAGCCTTTCCTGGTTTGGACGTTCTCTGCTCTCCTCCTCCATACCTGGCGTGGTGGAGTCATAGTATCCCTCATCACTGTTGGGTACCGATTCCTGCCGATCACTCTGTGGGCTTAATAGATCAACAGGAGTGAGGGCTGTTTCTGTGATTCCCAGTGGGCTGCTGTCAGAAGTAACATGGATGGAGCTGATTTGCTGATCGGGAGTGAGTGAAGAGCTATCTGAGCCCCTGTCTGAAGGTACATAGCAGACTTCATTACTAGTTTCAGACTCCCATAAGCTCTGCAAGTAATCCGCATCTATCTCATCGGGAGTTGCCATCTCTTCCCCTCCACCTTGATATGTGACAAAACACGAGCTCCGTTTTCCTGCATTTCGGCTGCCTCTCTCGGCAGACACTGAGCTCTCAGCGACACTGACATCATCCTGGTCTGCAATGATGTCTCCGCAACCTGTCAGGGAATCAAAACTTTTCAATGATGAAACATCACCAAAGATTACGTTTTCAGAGGAGCAGGATGCAGCAGGAGGCTCCCCATCGGGAATGTCCACATTCTGCTCAGCCAAGCGGTCCAGTTCTGATTCGGCACACAAGGGCTGATGATATGTCGTCAGTCCTTCCAGTCTCTCATTTTGCATCTCCTCCCCCTTATTCTCCTCTTCTTTTGCTCTCTTCCTCTTATCCATCTCCACTTTGCTCCTCCTTTTCTCAGGCACTAGCGTTACATCTTTCTTACATTCAGTGGCAGCCAATGGCAGTTCATACTCACTGCCTGTGGTTTGATTAGGCACATCTGGCACCAACTCTTCCCCCTGACTGTCGCCATGGTTATCGCTACGGTCACTGACGCTCGACAGGGCACTGGGCACTATTTCTGCATGGAAGCTTGAAGACATTTTGAGTGCCTCCCGCTTTTCTAGTTCAGCATTTTTGTTTTTCCTGTGTCTCCGAATGCTGCTGAAAAGACCCCGAAGACCTCTGCGCTGTCGGGGTAGAGACTGAGACTTCCCATGACCCTCCTGTGATTTCTGAGGGTCACTGGAGGTGCAAAACTCAAAGTCCCCTGAGGCCACTTCACTGCTATCTCTGCCCAAATCTTCCCAGCATGCTCGGCTCACCCCATCATATGTCTGGCTCTTGGTAACACCTGTTTTTGACAAACCCTTTCTTTGACTTCTGCCTCGGCCACCGAAAAAGCTGGGCAGAACACAGATGCTCTTCCGACCTCCAAAAAACTTGAAAGCCGTCTTCCTTATTTTCACAGAAGGGGGTGACTGAGGTTGAGGGGTGTCATGGGAAACAGAGTCTGACTGTGGACCCCCTATTGCACCACCAACCTCACTTCCTGTGGTGGTCTCCATAGTGACACAGATGACTGTGACTAATGGAGCATGTCTGTTGTAAATACTCCACCCTGAGAGCCAGGCTGGAAGGTTTGGGGACTGTGTTTATCAGACATGTTATACCTGTGAAAGTAACAGAAATTAAGACACATCATTAGGAACAGTCAAAATAAGAAAAAATAGAACTAAGACACATATTTATTAAGAAACATTTGCAAAAACAATTTTCTCAAACACTGAAAGTTGTGAGATGCCCATTTGCACAGCTCCATGATAATGCCGGATATGACCTTGCAAACAAGGTTTAAGGACTGAATAAACTTTTGGGTTTTTTCTGAAAAAATTTTTGAACATTAAGATTTTGTTTACAACACAGCATAACACAAGGAACACTCCTGCCACCATCTCACTTTGAGATTGTCCTAGGTGCTAAACTAACACTCTGACTTCTGAGCTATGACGTTACAGCAAACATACCTCATTGAGGTTTAACATACGTAACACCAAATTCCTTCATACATGTCATTGACAATCCACTCTATATACAGGCGAGGAAAAGAGCCCAGAAACTGAAGACAATGTGCACAGTTTTATGCTGCGTTTTCCCGCCATAAAACAATTATAATGAAAACAGTTACCATGCCTTAATGCACTCAATGAGTTTATTCAAGTATATACTGAAATGTATCACTACTGTCTTACTGCATAAACCATATTAGAATGTCCCAACTCATTTAAGTCAGCTCCATAAAAAAAGCAAGTAAAACCTTTCAAAAATCAAAATATACTACTATATTTGGTAAATATATAACTATTTAAAGGGTCTATTACGAATATATTAATAAGATTCCTTGGGCTCATTTTGACCAAGGCAAATTTGACATGTGAGAAAGCACAAAGCCCTATTCTGACTAGGCAACCACCATATAAATTCATTCAATATAATAAATTCACCATAAAAAGTTTTTTTCCCCATTAAATGAATCAAACCAATAATAAATCCATGTTTTATTTTTTTATGTTTTCCACATAATTATTTACTTATGTGTTACTTTACCATGTCTTGTGCATTATTTGCACTGTTGTTTCCCCAGTGGTTACAGCTATCATCACCAAGAACAAAATGTACTATCATGCAGTTTGTCACTGGGCTATGGAATGAGTACATTTCGTTTGCTCATTTAGGTGGAAATAATTGGATTCAAATGTAAGATTTTTCTAAACCACAGAAGTAGACAGGCTAACCTACAACAAAACCGATGACAGTGAAAGTGTTGCAACCTGAATGAGTCCTGCAATGCAACACACAAAGTGACTGAAGTTCCGCTGGATTAATCCTTAAAAGCTGACTGAAGTCATCGGGCCTGAACTCTCACTGTATGTACATCATAAACAAAAGAGAAACACAATACTGATATAGCGTCCAGTCCAAAGAACTACACCCTATGGGCCAATTATACCAATTACTGCAGTGAAACGGTTATTAGTATCGAAAAGAACTTCTATTAAAAGACTGCACACAGTGTCCCCAGCTGCACACCATCACTGCGACTAAACGCGCGCTAGCCCAGACGCTAACCAGCTCGCGACCGCTTCACTGATATACGCGTAACTTGCATTCACAAACAGCTGTTTTTGCGTGAACACTCGCGTACGTTCACAGTCAATGAGCCAATAATACACAGAGATAGATACATTAGCCATACTCGCCTTATTTTTCCATCTTTTCCGCCCGAGCATGCAGTGATGTGCTCTGTCCTCGCGTAGCGCTGCAGGGGCTCGCGGCTGTGTTCCACTTTGTTCATTGAGCGCTGGAGCGGCTGGAGGCGTTTCCGTGCTACGTGCATCTTGGGAAGTGTAGTACCATGGTATTCAATGTACTGTCTTGGCATGCACTATAAAAGAGGTACTTGCTATAAAAAGCAGTCACAGGAAAAAAAAAATAATAAAATAAAGAGGTCATTTGTAAAGGTAATAAAAGACATAATAACAATAGGCTATACGATAAAATAATATAAACAATTAACACGTAATTTAGTAATTAACATTATAAATACCTTGTCCTTGAGTTTTGCTGCAACACACCTCTGGTTCAACTGTGATCGGGTGATTAAGATGCAACAGGCCTTGGGGGTCCACAGAAAGTTTGAGAGGGAATATGATTTTACTAAACGTGTTTTAGGGTATGTCAAATTTAATGTGTTAGGTTACTCTTCGCCACCAAAATAAAACTGTATTTGAACTATATTTATTGTGAAAAGTACAATGACAATATAAAAGCCAATTATTTCATTTTGCTGCCTTTTTATTTTAGAAAGGCATGGGGGTCCTTGGCATCAAAAAGTTTGTGTTGTTGCAGTGTTGTTATTGAGAAATATTTTTGCTCATTGAAATAAATTACATGAAAAACATACCGAAACTGAAATAAGAAGCAAAATAGAAATGTTTAAAAAATAATGACAAAAGCACCAAACATAACTACTAGAAGTAAACTAATTAAAATGAAAACTGAAAATAGACATAAATGCGAATTCAAAATATGAATGAATACTATAACAGCATATAAATAAAAAGAATAACTTCACACCGGTCTAGTCTGTATTTGGTATGTTTTTGTGTATCTCAGCTCCTTTCAGCTAAATGTTAGCACTTTGAGTTTTCCACATCAGTGCAATAGTATTATTTTATGAAGTGGAAAAAAATCTCTATATGGAAACTGGCACCTCAAATTACCCCATAAATGTAAATATAGATGAAACAACACTGATAAACATTCTGATGTTCAGCAGTTCAATTTTATGAACAATTAACAAGCCAGATGTCATCCATACTAGAATATTTTCAGAATACACCTGCATATGTATTGTATATCCCATTTAGCAAAGACTGTTGTACTTTTTAATGCTCAAGCAAGATACCTCAATACCTATGCTATAAATCCTTCTGAGGACTTGCTCTGGAACTGATGTTCATTTTGAAGTCTTTAACCTCACAGGAACAGAATGATCTCCATTAC
The DNA here is from genome assembly GCF_001515645.1 of Sinocyclocheilus grahami. Lineage (NCBI taxonomy): Eukaryota > Metazoa > Chordata > Actinopteri > Cypriniformes > Cyprinidae > Sinocyclocheilus > Sinocyclocheilus grahami. The sequence goes on along the minus strand of NW_015505768.1, from coordinate 96,274 downwards.
ATGCTACCTGCACAATGGAGGTTACATGACATCTGTTGGAAGTGTCCATCTGCTCTAAACAAGTACATCACAATGGATTTTATACATCATATTAAGATTAATAAGCCATTTACCAACATTTTTTACATCCTTCAAGCTGCTATTGATAAACAAAACACTAATGCTTCTGTAAATATCATTGTTGAATTTAGCATGAGAAATGAAAACTTCCACATGATCTTGAAAAGGCAGAAAAGACTGTACGACAATGCATAGTTCAAGAGAATTTACAACAACACTTCTGGTAATATTACACAGTCTTTTGAATTTGAAGGACATTAAAGCAAATTCATTTATGAGGATGTTTAACACACTCCATATATGTAAACCAGGGTTGTTAGCAGTGTATCGGTCCGTCTGTGAGATTGCATACGAGTGAGTCCATGTCATTAGTCCAGATCTTCTGTCTGTTTCCACTCCCTCTGATGTCTGTATGGTCTACCTGTCCAGGCGTGTGTGAGTGATTGAGTCTGTCCTTTAGTAAAGGCACAGTGGAGTGTACTCTGTTTTGTCAGTAAACCAATGCACTGTTCATAGGGTTGTGTTTGAGATAGTCGATGAGCCTGGGTGGAATCTCCAGAGAGTTCAATGACTGAATCTTGTTCACCTGTATCAGGTGTCTACGAATGGCCAATCTACACTGAGATGCAAGAGTCTTCGGACACCCTGTAGTAAAAAAAAAAAAAAAGGAGAATTAAAACAACAAAAAAGATCACATGATAATCAGTGTTAATTTATTATTATTTATATACTAACAGTATTTGTTCATTTTGAATTAATTTAAAATTAACCTTAATTTAACATTTTATGTGCTTTTGTCATTTTTATAAGTTTTTCTTTTTTTAAAATATCTTATTTAGCTTTAATTTATTTTCATTTAAGTTTTAGTTTTAGTAATTTTAGTACTTCAACTTAAATGTATTTCAGTTAGTTGCCAAGGCAAAACGTATAATTTTTGTTTAAGTTTAACAAACTTTTTTTTTTTTATTCCATACAAGACCAAATGGCAATTAAAAAAAAAAAACAATGCTACAATACTGCTTAAACTTCTCTCACCTCGCTCTCTCAGCAACAGCTCAAGAGCTTCGTTCTGTTTGGTGCTCTTTTCTATAATGAGGGTCGGCAGGTAGACGTTTGCCCCAAAGTCAATGAGCAGTTGAATGTATTCGACTCCACAGCCGTGTCTCAAACACAATTCCAGGACTGTCTTCTGCTGCGTGGCCCTGCCGATCACTTTCTCTTCCGGACTGTTATAGTTCGGATCTGCCCCATATAACAGCAACATTTTGAAGCAATCCAGGTGTCCATATATGGCCGACAGGTAAAGCGGCCCGCTGCACACAGCAACCCCTGAGGCCCACAGCGTCACCTTTGACCTGGCATTGACCTCCGCCCCGTGCTGAAGCAGCTGGCGGAGGATCTCCGGGTCGCCCTCTCGGGCGGCAGTGAGCACTGGCGAGCTGTTGTTCAGGTGACTTCCATTCGGATTAGCTCCGGCACGGAGAAGTGCGAGCACACAGCTCAGGTAACGCCCACACACAGCAGTGAAAAGAGGGGTCTGGGCTTTAACATCAAGTCTGTCTACCTCTGCCCCATGGGCCAGGAGCAACTGCAGGCACCTCAGGTGACCTACAGGGCAAATAATTGCTGCGTTGTGGTCGTGGTGGACAACAAACTCAGATGTGACATCAGAGAGTGCATGGAAGGGTGACACACGTACCTTTTGATGCAGCCATACGTAACGGGGTACCTGGGATCCCCCAACCGCTCTGCTGATTAATGCACTTCCTGTAACGTTCCTGTGAAAGTAGCTCGGCCAGCAGGAAATGGTCATTGTCAGCCACAGCTCGGTTCAGCTCCAGACTCTCAGCAGCTGATTCATCCTCCTCCACCGGCCGCAGCTGGAGCATAGAGGAGAACTGCAGAGAAAAAAAAAGTTTATGCACAGATGAGTGCCTCTGTATGACTGTTGAAAATAACAGCAAAATAGTGAGCTGCCTACCTAGACAATGCCCAAAAATGCTGTCTAGGTACAGCTCACTAGGGTTTGAGCCTTGAGTATTCAGGATGAACTGCCTTCACTTACGTTACGTTAAGTGTTGCATGCAGTTCAGTTTTGCATAACAACAAACCCTTATATTGGGATATTATTGTTATTTATGAGTAGATTGTGATTATATTATAGTAATAGCTTAACAGCGTTTAAGCAAGCTTTAAAATATTAGAACGCTTTGTCATGAACCTCATTTATTATCTGCATTAGCTTTAACGACGACGAAGTTACTAGCAAGCATCCACGGTCAGTTAGCCGGCTAGCAAACGAGATTAACCTCATAAATACAAGCAGATCTAGATTTTTAAATGCTTTTATATGCGAATAAACTCAGCTGAGAGTAATACTGATCCCATTCGGGAGGAAATATATTCCCCGGCTCTTGGGAGCTCGGTGGATTTAACTCCAGTAACGTTATCTGAAAACAACGCCGAGTTTGACTCGCTCTTTCTGACCTGCTGTCAAACAAACACGCATTTTTAAGGTATAAACTACTACACATATACAACATAAGCATATAGTAGATATTTTAAGTGTGTTTCCGCCTCAAGGCCACTCACCGAGCTAATAAGCCAAATACTGACGCGCAGTAAACAGCGGAAACTGTTCGGCGGGCGGCCAGAGGGGGCGCTGAATGCGCACACACCGCCCACTGGACTCAGTCATACCCGTTTTATCTGAGTGTGCTTAGTGTAGTCCACAAACATGATGCAAATTATATAATCGCATAACATAACGCGCTTTTTTTTCTACTAAAATCTATATTTATTTTTCAAAGAAAACAAATTCGAATTTAATATATGGTACAAAAGAGGTACAAAACAGTGCAATGATCAAAATAAGCGTGTATAAAATGAGCTGACATGATTATTACACACAGCAAAACTCTTCTCAGTTTTAAAAGCAATAGATGAATATTGTAACCACGTTCTGTCATTTTCAGTGGTATCCCTCTCATTGCTTATTTCAAAATTCCCTTTTGACTATTGCTGTACATTTAATCAATAGAAAATATTTTTTCTAATTCAATCAAAAAAATAATAATGTAAACAAATGCTTCTCAATAAAGAAAGCATTTTTAAACATCGGTTTTGTATTTCACATAATAATAAAAGCTTTGTCTGGAGCTCCATAGTAGCCAGGGTTCTAAGTTGACTATTAGAACTCAAGCTATGAAAACGTTTCCACATCCATTAGCAATAAACATCCAGTAGACAAAATAAAAACAATGTTGCTTTGCAAAACTATATGCAATTCAAAAAAGGCTTGGTCGAAAGTACATAAGCAATATTCCTCAGATATTTTTTATGTGCATCAAATTATTTGTTTGGCATTAGAGCTTGGCTCAAACAATGTGACATCCTATTGCAATCAATAAGCAGCATTTCAGCGGTGTTGCTTTTCATGCAAAACGAACCGCATTTGCAATGAAGAACACCACAAAACTAATACTAAGCCCTTTGTGCAAAAAACACTGATAACCAATTTGATCCATTTTTTAACAATGTGTTGCCTTTATCAACCTGAATTTCACATCAGCTGCTTGTGTGACTGAATAAATCAGTATCAGAGTCTGGTTTTCAAATGTACTACACATATAATACGGAAAGTATTACTAAAACAAAGACATTAAAAAACAGTCTACTGTACAATGAAATGAGGCCAAATTTGATCAGAGCGGCATTTAAACAAAATGTAGATGATTCTGACTGCCTTCGATCAAAGCATATAGCTTCAATCCTCATGGTCTGAAGGCCAACAAACACACTGAAGTCCACAAAAACAAACAGAACATTTCAGGACTGTTCAGAACAGATATAACAGGGCACAAGAATCCACCCAGTGCTCGAAAAATCTAATAAACAACGATATAAAAAATAAAAAAAATCACAAACTTGTGTGTGGCAGAACGCTGCAATTTGAATGTTTTTTTTGCATTACAGTAGCTTCAGTTGTGGACACAGTACTGCATGCATCTTTTCAAAAATCCGGACATTTGTTCTTTGGGGTCTCAGTCAAAATGTCTGTTCTGTAACTATGGAGACTCAAGAGGATTCTTGTACCTCCTCTTTGGAATGTTCGGTTTCCACAGAAACAGGTTTGTCCTTAGAGGAGGTCAGATCGTGTTCGGTGGCTGCTGGCTCCGCCCCTTCTTTCTCAGTGCACTTTTCAGCTCCTGGACCCGCCTCCTCTGCGTCTCCATTAATCAAAGGAGCGCAGCTTCCATTTGATTGGTCAACAGGAGTGGTGGGAGTCACCTCACGTGGACTGTCCTGTTCCGCAGGTGTGTCGATTGGTCCAGATGGATCAGGGAGAACTCCATCTGCAACAGCCAGCTGCTGTAAATGGATGAGATGGAGACAGCATCATGTCAGTCAAATACCTCTCCACCCTGACAAAATCTACCACTCCCATAACCCCTCTTACTCTCTGTAATTCAGTCATGGTTCTCTCTCCTTCTACCTGCTTCTGTGTGAGGGACAGCAGCTGGTCTAGAACAGACTGTTTTGGGTGCATGCCTCCGTCATAGTAATTATACATCCCACACCAGAACCTGGGAAACGCATATACAAATACAAATTTGGTGCAAAACTATTTAGTAAACACCAGACAAATCAAATTACTTTAGACACAAATCACATTAATTTGGTCTCACAAAAGAATTTTAAAAGATTATTACACCACAGTGTCATCTTTTAATTTTAATCTGCAGCGGCACAGCCTCATATGTTTAAGAGTGTATCCATACTTGAAGTGCAGTGGTAAAGTGCTGGGTCTGAGAACTGTGCACTCTAATGAACGCCGGTACAAAGGGTTTCGATACAGATGCTGGTTCTTCAAAAGATGTGGCCACAATGAAAACGTCTTTTCATGCAACCTAAAATCCCACACAGAACAGTGAAGCAAAGCATTTTAAAATCATTCAAGACTTGGAATCAAGCAAACAAACAGTATGTTTGATTTTACTTATAATAAAGAATATTTGCTTTAATTTCGAAGCATACACATTCAACGCAGAGTGTATCATTATTGTACATACATGAATGTGTTTGTATGTGCATTCTAATCTCACCTCATTTCCAGCCTCTCTTTCTGGCAGTTGCCGATGAAGTTTCCATACTGGCAGGCATAGACTTGATTGTGTATTTCTATTAGGTAACGTTCATTGAACTCAAACACACAAGGGAACTGTTCTGACAGCTGCCACACACACTCCAGGAATTGGGTGAAGACCGGAGACACTTCCTTGGGGTCGGTGTCCAGATGGCCACACCTAGAGCACACACATATATACAAACGAACATGAACAGACTTGGTAGTGATTAAAATGGCTTACGATTAAGGGATTACTACTAATAAAGTTAGCATTTTTATAGTATACAAAAGGTAATTGTAATGTTTTAGCAATATTGTGTTAATATTGAAAATATTAATATTAAAACATTTATCATTAAAGGGATAGTTCACTCAAAAATGAAAATTACCCCATGATTTACTCACCCTCAAGCCATCCTAGGTGTATATGAAGAATACAAAAGGAGTTCTATAAAAAAAAATCTCCTAGCTCTTCCAAGCTTTATAATGGCAGTGAATGGCTGTTGAGTACTCCACACGGCTCCGGGGGAATTCACGAGAGAGTGGCGTTTCAGCGGATGAAATAGGATGTAGGCGTAGCGTTATCTCTCCTAGCCTCATGAGAACCAGGTTTTGTTTACAGCAAAGGAAAACCAGTCTCCTCACGTCATGGAACGCCACTCTCTCGTGATCACACATACGACAGTTAGCGGAAGCTAAAGATTACGGTTTATAAAGTTTTAAATATGGATATTTCTCTTACACAAACGCATCGCTTCGCTTCAGAAGGCCTTTATTATTTTTTTTTATATAACTCCTATTGTATTCTTCTGAAAGCAGAAAGTTATATGCACCTAGGATTGCTTTAGGGTGAGTAAATCATGGAGTAATTTTCATTTTTGGGTGAACTATCCCTTTAATACTATTGATAAATAATATTTATATATTTGCCGTTTTTAAAAGCTGTGATAAGGTTTATACCTGTGACTGAATTTATGACCAATAGAGATCCACTCCTTTTCTATTAAAACCTGTACATAAAAAAATATATATTATTTTACAATATTTTAGTAAGTCTAGGTGTTTCACATTTTAATTTTCAAAAGTTTGGAGTCAAACGAAATTAATACTTTTAGGTATTTAATGCAAAGATGCATTAAATTGGTCAAAAGTGACAGTGAAGACTTATGTTGTTACAAAATATTTTTTATATCAAATAAATGCTGTTCGTTTGAACTTTTTATTCATATTTTTATTCAAAAATATTAAGGACCACAACTGTTTTTAACATTGATGATAATAAAAAATGTTCTTAAGCACCAAAGCACTGAAAATTCAGCTTTGCCATAACAAATTATGTTAAAACTTTTGAATGATGGTGTATATTAAGTTACACAGGAATAGTTGGTGACTTAATTTGCAAAGCCATGACCTGCCCAACAGTGTGATTACATGCGAGTGTACACTTCAAGTTCATAGGAGTCCTGTGTTAAGGGTAGAGGTTATACGTTATAGGATACTGGGTCATTACCATGAGGCCTTTAATGGTTCTGTAGTATGGGTCCAGCAGTATGCAAGACAAAGAGCACACCTGAGCCGTTCTGTCCCAACCATCAGAACAATGCACTAACACACTTGCCCTCTCTTCACAGACAGCCTAGAACGCAAACAAAATGACTGAATATATCATTGTTAATATACATGTGTTGGTGTGTCTCTCTATGCAGTAATAGCATGGAGGTCAGTACCTTGGCGAGGAACACGCCTGCATCCATCACAGATTTGATGTGCCTCAGCCAGCCAGAGTTTTCCAGACCTGTCAGATAGTCACTCATGGAAGGAGACTTCACAGAGCACACTGAAAGAACAAAGGTTCAACCAACCATCATTTTATCTACTACTGATTTAAAAGGCACAATCAACACTCAACTGAGCAACTTACAAACATAAACTTAACCAGCTACTGCATATACCAGTACTAATAAGAAAGTGTGTTCTCTCACCCTCCAGCAATTTTTGTAGGCTGTTTCTCATGACGTGGATGTTTTCGATTCCTTGGAATTGGAACCTGATATTGGAGTAGTTGTCCTCATTCTCATAGCCTTTACCAGCTGCGCGGTTCGCCATTGCGTTCAACTGACAAAGACAAAGACATGTACAAATATATGCACACATAGCTCCAGAGGGTCAGGTTAAGGTTTATAGCCTCCTAAATAACAGGGAAAGGAATGAAATGTTGTTTCCCCAGTTATACTGGTGAAACATGATATGGTCAACAATAAATAAAACAGCATATTCGATATTTGCAATAGATACAAAAATTGCACATAATGGCTCTGACAGGTACAGGGAAACACTATAATTTAATGGTTAACTAGTCAGATTCCTTGATTGTTAGTTGACCATATAAATAGAAGAGTACTTTGTGTCAGAGGGTGAAAGATTACACATTTACTTATGTGTCTCTTACATATATGCCAGGGCAGCTGAGGTTGAAAGTTTAAAGTTAAACATTTACAAGTCTGATCCTGGACCTGTTCTCTTATGTATAAAGAAAGGTTAAGGTTAAAGGTCACACCTTAGGCCGTGTGTCCACTACATATATAAAAGGGCAGTTGGGGTTCGCTTGGCTGATGGCCTGAAGCATCTGCTCGTCTTCCACACAGCGAGAAGTCAAACCCGACAAAGGCTGACTGCAGCGACAGATCGCAGCCTGCAAGACAGTACCACAAAATGCAAAGAACAGATAATGATGTTGTTAGTGGCACAACTTCTTGCCATTCCTGTTTAAACCTACTGATGCATTTCTATGAAGTCCCCAAACTGTAAAAACACGATTAATAGTCTCTAGGTTTAATCTACTTTTAAATTATTAATTTAATTTATTAATTTGGTTCGACTATATTTATTCAATACTTTGCAGCATTGAATAAAATATGTATGTATTATATATATTACAATTAGATTTTCTCTCAACTCTGTCAGCTATCTTTGATGAATGTGATCAGTTTGTTGTAGTGTATTTCTGTTATCTGTGAAGGATACATGCAATGTTACCTTAGAATATGGCCAAATGTTTTAAAAGGCAGCATAATTATGATATCTACCGTCTGAAACAGCCTGCGTGTCAGGAGTTTGCCTATGGTGCCTTAAAATGCTGTCTAGGTAGGGAGCTCAATTGGTTGTGGAACAGAGCTATTATGTGCATGTGCTTGTATACCTTTGTGTCTTTGTGAAAGTAAGACAGAACAGGCAATCGCCCGCGGCTCCTAAACTTTGCGCTGCCCGTTACCGTAGCAACACTGACATTTTTAGGGAGTCCTAGGATAGATGGATAAGTGCTACAGATCTGTGTGAAAGAGAGAGAGAGAAAAATTGAAAGATCCATGAGATCCATCATCTTTAATACTACCGTTCAAAACTTCAAGACGATATTTTCTGCATTTCTTTGATCAAAAATAACAGTAAGACTCTGATGTATTGTTGCAATTTAAAATAATTAAAGTTTTGAATGTTGAAAACAGTTGTGCTGCTTAATATTTTTGTGGAAACATTTTTTTCAGGATTCTTTGATGAATAGGAAGTTTGAAGAACAGCATTTATTTAAAAAAAACAGTAGAAATTTTGGCAAAATTATAAATTTCTTTATGGTCACTTTTAATCAAATTAATGCAGTCTTGCTGAATAAAAGTATTAATTTCTTGAAAGAAAAACATAATTTACCCCAAATGGCAGTGTATACATGTGTTTGGTTGAAACTGTTTGTACCTAAACCATATTTATCATTGTGGTCAGTAGATAAAAGAGTTAGGCTGATTATTGTGAAATGGTCCTAAACAGGAAGCATGATTACTAGGTCGTCAAGTAATAGGAAGATGGTACCTCGTAGTCTTTGTTGAGGTGGCTGATTTCCCAATAATCATTGGAGAGACCCATCCTGCTGAAGTCGTTTGCCACATTGATGAATTCCCAACCCTGTCTCCTGTCCTCTTCATTTTGGTGTGGATTATAGAGAAAGGCATACAGCTCCTCTTCTTTGACTGAAATGACACAAAAGCACAGTTAGAATCTAAGAGCAAACATGTGTGCACTAGGGTCAGCCTGCAAGACATAACTGAATTTTTCAGTATGAAATAAACAGAACTGGAAGATTACTGGACTGGACACTAAATAAGAATGATTTTGAAACAAAAGTGTTGCTTGCTTATATTTTATTAAATAAAATATAAATATCAGATGAAAAGGTACTTAAAAACATAAATGAAAATTATAAATGTTCCCTTGGCAACTAACTGAAATAAAATATGTTTAAGTTGAAGTACACAAATGACTAAAACTAAACCTTAAATAAAAAAAATGAAATTAAAGCTATATAAAAATATTAATTAAGTAATAATAAAAAATGAATAAAAATGACAAAAGCACATAAAAATGACCAAAACTTAAACAAAAATTAAAATGAAACCTGAAAATATATTTAAAAGCTCATTTATAAAAAATACTATAATATTACATAAATAATACTTAATTAACACTATCATGTGCATGTGTTTTATGTGTTTTTATGTGTTTTATACATAAATGCATACATTTGATTTTCTGTTGGTTATCTACTCAAAACAAAAAATAATTCTCATAAGTTCTAAACATGTAGCTCATTTGAATGCAACATACCATATATATATATATATATATATATATATATATATATATATATATATATTTGTGAGGACCAAATGTCCTCACTTATATTGTGAAATACTTTGACAACCCACTAGTCCTCACTAGTTAAAAAGGCTTACAAATCAGCCAAAGATGTTTTTATTTAAATCTAGTGTTCTGCATATGTTTCTGTGACGGGTACGTTTAGGGGTAGGGGTTGGGTTAGGTGATAGAAAATATCATTAACCTGATATAAAATCAATGGAAGTCTATGCAATAAAAGATAGCGAAACAAACGTGTGTGTGTGTGTGGTTTGTGCACCTGGTTGAAACAGACGCAGAAGTGACGGATAGACATCCTGACAATCTCTCTCTCTTTGGAACAGCAGATGAAGCAGCTGGAAGGTTTTACAGCGGATCAGGAGAGGACAACCGGATGCAGTTAATGGAAGCTTCTCTACCGACATGATGTGATGATGCAGCACCTTCAAACACATAATCCACTGTTATCAGACATCTGTGTTTCTAAAAGATCCTACGGTAACACTTTATTGTTACACATGTTACATGTACTTACTATTGCAATAACAATAAATTATGCATAATTACATGCAAGTATCCCTAATCCTAACCATAGTAAGTAGTTAAATAATATTACTCAGTACTTAAATGTATAATTACACTGTAACAAGGACACCTTCACATAAAGTGTAACCGATCCTACAACGGATAAAATGGAGAGGCAGAACCTCTTAAAGGGGTCATATGATGCGATTTCAAGTTTTCCTTTCTCTTTGGAGTGTTACAAGCTGACAAGCTGATAAATAAGATCCCTGAAGTTGCAAAGACTAAAGTCTCAAAACCAAAGAGATATTCTTTATCAAAGTTAAGACTCTGCCACGCCCCCCTAAAACGGCTCGTTCTAACACGCCCCCACATATCTAC